>NW_019173280.1:0-219662 GCF_001773325.1 Penicillium arizonense | reverse complement strand
TTTCCTTGATTGCATCCTGTGTGGATTGTCAGACGTCTATATCGTCTATATATCTCTCCATCAAATTGGACAGTTTTCACATCAAATCAACCCTTAAAAATGTAAATGAAGGTGTAACTTAGATGTAGATCGTATACTTCCAAGGCGGTCGGCCCACCTGCCCCGTGTTATCTCGGCAGAATTACCTCTCCACCATAAAGACACCGTGAACAACTTCAACGTCAACACTCAATTCCAACAACACATATAACAATCACCATGGATCCCTTTTCCGCAGAGGGCGGTACGTACTACAACCCTCCAGTCTCTCCAATCTCTCCTCCTCCTACATCAACTAAACCAACAACCCAGAGCTCCTCAACATCCACAGCGCCTTCCACTCAGGCCAATACCAGAACGTGATCGAATTCGACACCACTGCCCTCTCCCCCGAGAACCAACTCCCAGCCCAAATTCTCAAGCTCCGCGCCCAGATTGCCCTCGGCCAAACCGACGCCGCTCTCGCTGAGCCCGCTATCGAAGAGGATACCCCCGACCTGTCGGCTGTCAAGGCCCTTGCTCTGCAGTCCGCAGGAAAGACCGACGCTGCACTCCAACTTGCTCAAGAGCTCGCAGCGAATTACTCCGATAACAATACCGTGCAGGTCCTTGCTGGCACTGTTCTTCAGGCTCAAGGTCTTGGTGAGGAGGCGCTTGCTTTGTTGGCTAAGCACCAGGGGAATCTTGAGGCGTGAGTATACTATCGCAATTGATGAATTGCATTGAGGAATATGGAATTGGGCTGATCATTTGTCGCATGCAGTGTCTCCCTTATCGTCCAGATCCACCTTCAGCAGAACAGGACCGATCTCGCCCTTAAGGAGGTCCAGGCTGCTAAGCGCTGGGCTCAGGATTCGCTGCTTGTCAATGTCGCCGAGTCGTGGGTTGGCTTGAGAGTTGTATGTATACCCAGAATTTTCATTTATACTATACTGCTGGGAGTGGCGGATGGGTGAGTTACATGCATGTACTGACGTGGTTTCATTTGTAGGGCGGTGAGAAGTACCAATCTGCTTTCTACGTCTATGAGGAACTCGCTTCTGCGCCTAGCACTTCTGCGCCGCTCTCTATTGTTGGTCAGGCTGTTGCTGAGATTCATCTTGGTCGTTTGCCTGAGGCTGAGGCTGCTCTTAGTGCTGCGTTGGAGAAGTATCCTGCTGATGTGGAGTTGATTGCTAACAGTATTGTGTTGAATGTTTTGGCTGGTAAGCCTTCTGAGGAATTGGAGTCGTGAGTTGCCCTGTGTAAGGAGAAATAAAGGGGTTCGGAGCTAACCTTCCTACAGTCAACTACGGCAGATTCAGCCCTCGCACTCCCTTCTCACTGAAATCCAGGAGAAGAGCGAGTTGTTCGATGCCGCGGCGGCAAAGTACTCTGCCAAGGTCTCATCATAGAATGTTAATTAAGCCTGATCTTTCTGTTCTGTTTTGTTAGTCCAAGTCCGGGAGTTTGTCCTAGATTATGAAAAGACACGACCACTCAATCTTGCAACTATTGGCACTATACATTGGATATCTGATCTGTAGTATGTATGGCATAGCCTAAGAATGTACAACAACGCATAACACCAAATACTCAACTCGTACTAGACACTGCAAATAAAATCACAGACGAGCAGCCAGCCACTGTCGAAGCTCTGACCCTGTCTGCGTCTCTTCCTTGGTAGACAAGAAGAACGGCGCATCATGCGTCTCATCAACACCAACATAATAAATAGTCTCAGGGAAGACGGACTACAATAGAGATAAAAAGTCAGCTGAAACCACTCACAAAAAGGGGAATCAGCACATACCTTAATCTTCTTCGCAAATGCCTCGATAGGCGAAAGCAAAATCTCACACCCACCAACAAGAATCAAAATCTTCTCCGTCTTAGCACCCGCCCACAATTCAACAGGCGCAGTAAAAGGCTCATTCCACTGATCAGCAGGCTTGCCCCCACGATACGCATCAGACCAAGTAGTAAGCACATCAGCCGTCAGTATATCCCGCCACTGATTCTCCTTGAAGGACGGCCAATCAGTACTAAAGTTAACCCAAGGCGCGTAAGCAAACACGCCCGCCAACGGCGCGGATACAGCCAATGGCTCGATTTCCGGGTGTGGGTGTGACAGGTGCAGAAGGGTTGCCGTGGCTAGATTCCCGCCTGCGGAATCGCCACCTACGATTACGTTTGAGGGGGCTCGGTTTGTTGTGTTGAGGATGTATCGGAGCGCTTCGATTGCCTGGCGTAGCTGGGTTGGGTATTCGCCGGTTCCTGTTAGTGTGTAGTGCAGGAAGAAGACTGCTAGGTCGTGGCCGTTTTCGTTGAGTGCGCGCAGCATTTCGAGCCAGAATTCGAAGTGCGCTGGTACGGCGGGCATAGCGAATCCGCCACCTGATGGATGATAGTTAGGTTTGGGTTTTGGGTGGGTTGTACGGCTTGTAAGGGTGCATGTTGGATGTTGCTTGTTACACGTTACACCCGAGGGCATTCGGGGATTTGGGACGCACCGTGATAGTATACGATGACATTCTTGGCGTTCTTGTTGCCCAGCCAGTGGCCTTCTGCCCCGTGGGGGAGGGCGACTGTCTCTGGTTGGAGACCGCGCTTCTTCATGACTGCTGTATAGGTGTCTGAAGTTGGAGCGTTGAGGTACCTGTGGACCGAGGTTAGAACTGTAGTTCTGGATTTTTCGGGTATCGCTTCAAGGAAGATAAGGATTATGCATACTGCTTCTGCCGATCGGATGTACGGTCAACCAGCTTGCGGATCATAGCTGCCATGATGTGGTGGTCGTAGCGCTTAGGGCTGGCCTTACCCCGGAAAACTCCGGTGATAGCATGGTATAGAACACTGGCAAAGATTGACAGATGTGCTAAGGGTAGGTCTGCCTTCTCCCAAAAACCGAGCTGGGGAATACTGGACATTGTGACTGAAAAAAAAGAGGTATGAAAGGGAGAAAAAGAGAAAGAAAAGCGAGGCTGGAGATGTCCCCCCTCATTCTTCAGCTCGTGTGGGGAGATATGCGGAGTCGGTTGAGTAGCCGTGCAGATGTGCCGAGGGCCGTAAATTGAATTTGTTGCGCATGAACTTCTTTTTGGATTGAGGAAAGTCAATAACGCTGTTAATATGGACTTCCGGATTCAGCTGATGTCGTTTTACAGTAATGTTGAAATCGACTATAGAACACTATAGAATATGGCTAAGGTTACGGATATAGGGCTATTCGGATCAACTGTACGAAATTCGTATTGATGATGCTTCCAAGGGATATTTTGTGCGCAGTACACTTCATAGGTTTGCGCCGAACCCAGAACGGGAGATTTCATCTTGACGCCACGAATTAGGAACAATCTATTGATCATTGGACGCATTTTCCTCACCGGGCAACTCGCAGAACGCCTTGTAAGTGGTGAAGACATCATCTTCATCCTCTCCACTACCGGTATCCTCAATAATGCACTCGGCGGTGGCACCAACAAAGAAGACATAGCCTTCCTTGACTTCCTCGGTCTTGTTTCCGACGGTAATCTTGCCCTGACCACGCGTGCAAATGATAATGCTGGGACCGTCGATCGGGTCAAAAGTGACCTTGGCATCCTTGCGGTTCAGATCTGTCTTGACAACGCTGAATTCGTCGATTGGAGGGTCATAGAGCATGACAGATGACGCGCTCGAGTATGCAGTGGCGTTCAGGACGGCGTACGGGTAGTCCGTTGCTTGGAGCTTCTGTTCCTCGATAGGTGCATAAGAGTAGGTTAACATCTGGGTGAGGGTATCCACATCCTTGAATTTTGGAGTGAAGCCGGCTCGAACAACGTTGTCGGAGGAGGCCATGCACTCGATGATATCGCCGGAGATGTATGCATGAATATCGTCGGCCTTGAGGAACATGGCCTCGCCGGGCTGCAGTTTGACGAAGTTGAGGAAGAAGAATACGAACAAGCCGACGTCGTTAGGGAACTGGCCGTTCAGTCGCTTCACGAGGGCAGCCAGCTCGGTAGGGTTCGAGGGATTCGTCTCCACCTCACCGGGCAGGATGGCAAAGCTGTCAGGGGTGCTCTCTGCAATTGCCAGGAGATCGCTGGTGGCTGACTCGATGTTCTTGGGTGGGGATTCCATCAGGGATGTGAAAAGGGAGCGGAGGGCATCCTTGTTAGTTTGGATGACTGCGGAGTCTTCTGAGTCCTCGTTGCCCGTGACAGTCTGCTCAAATGCACTTGCGGCTTTTTCACCAACCAAGTTGCGCAGAGGCTTCACAGCCTGAAGGAAATGAGTAATCTCGGCCAAGGGACGGAAGCCACAAACGCCCTCAAACGGCGTGATGGCAATGGTCATCTCGGGTTTGTGGTTGTCATCTGATGGTGATCATATATGAGCACAATGTTCCATATTCATCCCCAGTCCATGCTTACCAGGGTAGTTCTTCGAGTCCCTCGCATGAAGCTGCTCGGCAAGCTTCTTGTTGGGGTGGGCCTGGATACTCAGGGCTTTGCGGATGGAAAGCACCTTGAACAAGAACGGGAGTCTGCCTCCAAATCGCTCGCTGATTTGTGTCGACAGCAGGGCCTGGTTGTCCTGCACCATATCGAGGAGGGTGCGCTGAGTCTCGACATCTTTGGAGGGAAGCGATGGGTGCGTGCCCATCCAGAGCTAGTAATATTGTGAGTCCAATGTTTCTGTTGGTTCATCTGAAGAGCTCACTTCGGCGTAGGGCTTCTCAGCCTCGATCGCAAAATCTGGGGCAGCTGTAGTGGCCGCATACTTGGCGGCTGTCGACTCTTGGCCGACCTTGCCTATGACGAGGTTCAGTGCGGGGCATTCATTGTCGCGCGTTGATACTTACCCCAGTCATAGCTGTTAACGCCTAGCAAACACGTTAGTGCTGGATTATATCTGGAGAGATGGTTCGGACTTACCGCATTGCAGACGAAGTAGTGGCACTTGCATCTTGAATGTTTGGGGAAAAGTTGGGGGAAGTGGAGGGGCAACGGCTTATTAGGAATTGCTCGCCAAGGCCCCGGTGAGAGATGGCCACGTTCAGGGTCTTTCTATGACAAACAGTGAATCAAGGATATTTCAAGGTAGATGAGGCAAGGGAATATCTAGAGGAAAGTGAATACTCTGGAGCATTCGAAGTATTTTTAGTTTCAATTGCCAATCCGGACTTCCGCATTCGTTGCAACTATGTACCTGTCCATGAACTATAAACACCGCATTAAGCCAACCTCGGCAAACAAACATCCTACTTAGTCTCTTAGCTTCTGAATATCGAAATATCTCAAAATGTCAATGCAATCCCATTGAACACTTGAACTTGTAGAAAGCTCTTGCATCATGGCCCAAAGCAGTTTAGCGTCACCCCGACCGCCCGGCAGGCGGGCTTATCACCGCATCTCCAACTTCATCTTCACATACCTTTGGTTACCGGGGGGTGGCGATTCTTCTTCTAGCTGCTCATATTAGCTATCTACCTCTACTCCAGCCTTCAACCATACTTTTTGGCCTCCCACATTGACTATGTCGCGCAACCGCCCCCGGCCCAGAGACAATGGGTTTGGCAATAATGAGGAACTGGAGCTGTGGACAAAGATTTGTCAAGATATCCGCAAATCCAAGGACAAGTTCGATCAGCAGACAACCTTGTCCCTGCAGATCAAAGCTTTGGTGGACAAGATCACCAACGACGGGAATAGTGAGTACATACTTACCCCCCCGCGTTTGATCCCCCGCTCTATACCGCACCAAGCTCCAATATCCGCCCCATAGCGCCCTATGAACATGTTTTCTCTTTTCATCACACGTACTAATATTGCGCTTCTAAGCAGGACCCACCATGACAGAACACGACCAGCTCGACAGCTGGCTGCGCCAAAGCCAGAAGCTCAGCGAAGAGGAACGCTCGATCATGCAAGATGAACCATGCGATGTAATCAAGAACCTAGAGTTGCTCACTGCTTTGCGCAAAGCATCCGAAGCCGAAGTCCCACCCAACCGATCTTCTTCTTTCAACAAGTCCCGCAAGAAGCGAAATGAAGTCGAAGGCTCCGCTACCGATTCTCCTGGTGCCTCGGGCGCTGACAAGTCTGCTCGCTCTAAGGGTATCGTTCCGCGCAGCGCAAGCGTCTCAAGTACACCAGCTCGCGAAAGCCGCAATGATGGCATTGCGGTCAAAGTTGAGGAAGGGTCCGAGGGTACTAAGGGCACCGTTGCGGAACGTAATGGTCTGCTGGTTGTCGGCGCTCAGGTTGTGTTCAAGCACAATAAGAATAAGCAGGGTGTTGAGGGCGAAGGTATCCAGTGTATAATCAAGAACATCACTGGCGATGGGCAAAAGAAGCGGTAAGCCAGGCCTTATGTTCAATTTCCCTTTATTTCCCACTGACCGATTGCTGACATCTCATCCAGGTATGATGTCCAAGACCCGGAGCCAAATGAGAATGGCGAGCAAGGGGCCGTCTATAAGACGACCGCGGTCTCTCTCATCCCGATCCCCCAGATGAGTGCCCATCTCACCCCCTACCCGGCAGGCAAGCAGGTTCTGGCGAGATACCCTGATACCACGACATTCTACCGGGCGGAGGTGATGGGGTCTAGGAAAGACGTGTACCGCCTTAAATTTGAAGGCGAAGAGGACGACAAGGAGATGGAAGTCGACCGGCGGTTTGTCTTAGACATCCCGGGTAAGTGAGAGATGTTTCTATGATCTGATATGATGAGATGATACCATTTGAGCGAGGCGCTATCTGGAGTTTGAAGGCTTATGGATGCTTTCATCTTTACTAAATACTTTAGAAAACAATTTTCTTTCAGTATTTACTTCTGCGCACATAGCCTAAGTAGTGTTTACCAGGGATGTTTATAAGAGGATATTTCTATAAACTTTTGAAGAAATGTAGGGCAAAAATAGGTCTCTAAGCTAGTGGAAGCAGTGGGAGACTAGTACGACTGTGTGTATAATCTTCTTTCACGACTATCCCCTATAGCCTTTCATATTCTCTATTCTATCATTTATGCAGTCAGTTCACTGCACCAAGGTGAGATTTCAAGCCCAATGGAACAGTGGCCTTGGTCCAGTCACAATGGCTACACTTTAACCATCTCACCCGCCTCTTCCCCCATTCTCATCACATCTTGCCCAAAACTCAACTTTTCCGCCGCGTCTGTCGATGTATCTTCGATACTCTAATGTAAATTACAGAAGCACGCTTAGGTTCTCACAGTGTTGTGGACTAAACTAAGACCATCGTCCATTACGACATGAATAGACCCGGTATATCGTGAAAAAAATCTGACGTCGGCGTTTTTTTTTGCCGATATTAGTCTCATATCCTTGGTTGTGCTGTTTCGTTGCTTTTCTTTTCGTTAAGCTCTGATTACCGCTATAAACCTTCAAATTTACTGGAATCGTCGGTATCATATTTATTTGCAAACTCAAATCAATTCTCGAGCTTCACTTTGAAGTACACTATAAGTACGTTATAGCTACCGAGATTACTATACAATCACTCCTGTTCTTGGCGGTGTCCCAGTAGTATCAGGGGTTAGGATAAAAATAGCCTCGGTATTGTGCTAGTAAATTCCTCGTGTGTCTTTTAACTGTCTAGTGGCCCGGCAGTAAAAAGTATTTCGGCTTCCAACATTTATATTCAGCATTAAACTCTTTGAGAGATACACTGAAGTTTCGAACCAACAGAGCTAGCTACGACTTCCACAATCTACAATGGCTCAGATTTGCTTGACTGGCGCTTGCCTCTGCAAGAGCATAGCATACCATATTATTTTGCCCGCATCGGAGTCATTCCCTAAAGTATGCATTATCTCCCACTACTCAAATTGGAAAGTTTCCATTCGCTTACTGACGATGTTGCCAGGTGATCATCTGTCACTGCACCAATTGCAAACGCTATACCGGCTCCAGCTTTTCCGCTAATATTATCGTGCCGCAATCTGCTTTGAAGTACATCAAGGGATCACCCAAGTTGTACTCGGATCGCAGCAATAAGGGCGGGCAGGTATTGCGCGAGTTCTGTTCTGATTGCGGTACGCCATTCACATCACGATCAAGCGATGAAAAAGAAGTCATCGCGGTCAAGTCGGGAACACTCGATGAAGAGCACCGACTTAATTGTGCGACATTAGCAACAGAAATCTACTATCATCGAAAGGATAAGTGGGTAGATGAAATGGGAAATGAGGACGTTCAGAGGATCAATGGTAGCATGGGCGTCTAAAGAGAGAAATTTAAACCTCTTGAGGAGTTATCAGAGAGAATCTGGGTAATCTTCGGTGTTCAGTGAGCACAAATTTCTTCACTAGTAGGTATAACATAAGCAAGTTGCAAGTCATATAATCGCGGAACAGTCGCGCTATCTTGCTTAGTCTCAGCTTTGCATGTTTTGCCTCGAATACGCACGAGGTGGTATTGGTAGGCGGGGAATTCGCACAATTCTTACAACAGCAGACACATTGCTTCTGCCAAAATGGAGTAGTCAATTGAGAACACCTAGCTAAGTCCTGAGGATGATGGCTGCCTGGTGCAGTTCCATGCCAGAGATGGTTGCTTTGACTAGGGCGCTATTTCATACTTCCGTTCGCTCTCTTTGTTCGTTCTGGCCCGAGAATGCCTGAACATAACGCAATGATGATAGGCAGTGCTACATCTTCACGTAGGTCGCTATGCCATGGATCTATATAAGTAACTATTCCTGTATCTTTTCTCCTGGCGCCATATCCTCTTGGAGTTGCGCAATTTGTTTCCTGGAGATAGTAGACAACGTACAGTCTAGATTATATGAGACTGATGCAGTCGTTTACCCTCTATTTTCAGTATTCCGCCGTTGAGGAGACCTGTGATGAATTGGAGGCCTGGTGGTTCAAATAGGTTGAGGGTTGGTATAGGTTGACACCCAGACAAGAATCATGGGTGATAGGCTGTAGCCTAAGGACACTTGGTTTATGGGTCTAGCATCAGCTGGCGTAGGGAGCACAGACGCCCCCTTGAAGAAGTTGGACTTTCGAAATATATTGTATAAACATGAAACATGTAGAGGATAGGAGATAGTTAAGTAGATGCTTGGTAGAAAGTGGGTCTGGCCTCGGGGGATCTCAGAATGTGCTAGAGTAAGCACTGACAAATGACTCAGCCTCTCCTCATGCCGAGGAAGTCGCCATCTACTTCACTTTTCCATATTATCACGTCGGTCTTGTTGTATGTGTTTGCTCTCCTCAATTGGCACTCCCTGCATACTTGCATATTAGAGCTCTGGCCGAGACTCTCAAATCCGACACGTCCCAACTACCCCGCCTCTCCGCCGCAATGGCCGATCTACCAGCACACGCCTCGCCAAAGCTCCCCCCACAATCGCTTCCTGGCGGATTATCAGACAATGTGAGCCAGGCAAGTAGCACAACTGGCGAACACACGCCGGCCCTACCGGAGTCTCTGCTATCACCAGCATTTACCCCACCCGCAACCCCCGGGGGCACAGTGCATCTGGATTTGAACCCCACGAAAGTGCTACACCAACAGCAGGCAGCAGATCTCGAACATAAGAGTGGTCACGCGAAGGGACCCAAATTGCTCCCGCAGCTCCCCGAGGTGGAATGTATCGTTCGGGCGCGGATCCCGACAACCAATGGCGCGGAAATGTTCCTTCATCTTTACCACAACGATCTAGACGGAAAGGAGCATTTGGCAATTGTCTTTGGAAATAACATTCGCAGTCGGAGTTTGGATAGCGTTCGGCCGGGGGAGACCGAAATGGACCGAATGATCCGCGGCGCATACGTGGGGAAATTGCACCCGGGAAGGGTTAGCAGCAGATATGATGACGAGAAGGCTGGATCGGCTTTCACGCCAAAATTGGTTGAGCCCCCGTTGGTTCGAATTCATTCGGAGTGTTATACAGGAGAAACGGCGTGGTCTGCACGGTGCGATTGTGGCGAGCAGCTGGATGAGGCGGCGCGCTTGATGTCTTTCCCTGTTGAGGATCTTGCTTCCGATGCGCCGCCAGAGGCACAGTCTCTTCAATCACATTCCACCGGTGGTGTGATTATCTACTTGCGACAGGAGGGTCGAGGTATTGGTCTCGGAGAAAAGTTGAAGGCATACAATCTTCAGGATCTCGGCTCTGATACTGTGGAGGCCAACCTGCTACTTCGTCACCCGGCTGATGCCCGAAGCTACGGTCTCGCCACTGCTATGCTGGCTGACCTTGGTTGCGGCGCAGATTCTATCCCAGAAGGAATCCGTTTACTCACAAATAATCCCGACAAGGTCCGAGCGATTGAAGGACCCAACCGGGAAGTTCTCGTGAAGGAGCGAGTCCCGATGATTCCATTGGCATGGCGCACTGGTGGTCAGAGGGGAATCAAGAGCTCTGAAATTGAGGGCTACTTACAGACAAAGGTATGCTCGCAACCAATTGCTGTTCCGAGCACGAAACTAACGGGCAATAGATCTCGAAAATGGGCCATATGATCCAGTAACCTCTCATTGATTTTGGACTGTTGTCTTTCTTTCTTCACTCATTCCCCCTTCTGCTTTCTTGCATTGGAAATTCCAAAAGCCTTTGTATACGATCGACACGAACTTATCTCCTTGCATATTCTCGATCATTATATGTTATATACGGCGCTGATATTGTACATGTTGTAAATTTGCGGTCTATCTTTTGAACGTGCTTAGATACAAGGGACAATTGGAGTATATCTATATAATTATATTCTCTTAAGTGGTCGTGCCGACTGTGTAGATAGCCCCCAACTTTAAAAGGTTGACATTTCGCTCCACCCACCCCCGACGATCTCCACGTTCGCCCTACGGATCTTCTCGACATCTCATCTCCCGTTGAATGGATCGAACCCGCTAGCGCCTGTATAAGGCCATGGCCAACCGTCCTCCAGCCGATGTGGCGCTTTCACCCGACATGCCCGGACCTCCTACCCCCTCCTTGGACAGACTCGAAGACTCGCCGGTTCCTTCGCGCGCGACATCACTGGATGCAGATACCCTGTTGCAAGAGAGCAATGGCGCGACATCAGGGCGGAAGCGCAAGCTCAATAGCATGTCATCACGGGGCGTCGCCAACCTTACCCCAGACCAGCTCGCAAAGAAGCGCGCCAACGACCGCCAGGCGCAGCGCGCAATCCGAGAACGCACCAAGGGACATATAGAAGCTTTAGAACAGCAAGTCCGGGACCTTTCATCTCAAAAACCATACCTCAACCTCCAAGCAGCTCTGCGCCAGAATGAGGCGATCCGGTCGGAGAATAGAGAGCTCCGGCAAGGGCTGAAGGCGGCAATGGATATTATACAGCCATTGCTTGCGAGGCCGGAAATATCAGGTAGGTTGCGTATGCCAATACTATTCGAGCACCGAGCTGACGACAATAGATGCACCCCCTAGTCTCCCTATACCCAAGTCCGCCCCGCCCCCTGCACATACACCCCCGTTCCCCGACACCGATAACTTCACCTCCAATTCCCAAGGTCCACTTCCAGGCGACAAGTCGTATGCCGACTCGAGTGCCAGCATTGATACACCCTCTCCAACACAATCTGCCCCGGCATCAGTGGGTCGCCGGAGCAGTTCCAATTGCGGCCCTCCGCCGGCCTCTTTCCGCGTCGCATTGGACTCGCAGCGCCATAACACCACCCATGGCTTAGACCTTGGCTCGGAGGAGCGACTAGGCTTTAACTTCCTATTGGATTCGTCCCGTACTGTTCCCAAAGTCGACCGTCTTCGCCGCGGCAGCTCAGAGAACTTCCGCTCTCACCCAAATCCTCCGTCACCAATATACCCACAACCACTGAATACGACCAGCGAACATGGCACCCCTGCATTCGCTGCCCCGATACAAAACTTGACCGCAACATGTCCCTTGGATACTATTCTTCTGGAGTTCCTCCACAGCCGACAACGCGAAGCCGCACAAGGCATCCCCAGACAGAAACTAGTGGGGCCACCATACCCAAGTGTCTCCTCACTATTGAATCCAGACAAAAGTGTCTACTCCCACCCGGTCTCAAAGGTGTTCACGGATATCCTACGTGCATTCCCTGATATTGCCTCCCTACCGGAGCAAGTCGCTGTGCTCTATACCATGTTCCTCCTCATGCGCTGGCAGATTTATCCCACGCAAGAGAACTATGAACGTCTCCCGGAGTGGCTCACACCACGTCCAACGCAACTTCTCCATCCACATCCAGCTTGGATGGATTATGTGCCTTGGCCAGGGATGCGTGACCGGATTGTCACAACATACCAGAACTATCCGTTCGAGAATTGGTTTATCCCATTCACTCGTGGGATTTGTGTTAATTGGCCGTATGAGTCCACGGATTGCTTATTGTCGGCTGGTGACTCGGACGAGCTGGTTATCAATCCTGTCTTTGAACGGCACATGCGCAACCTGAACAATTGGTCTTTGGGGACATTCTTTGCGGAGACCTACCCTGCTTTGGCGGACACGGCTCAAATCAAGCCGAAAGAGCAAAGTTCAACGCCGCGCCCACAGTAGATCTTATAATCTGTCATTCGCCTCTGACAGGGAGGCCCTGTTTCGTGGAAAATTGGCGCTGTTTGAGTTGGGTGTTTGTTTACTTTGTATCTTACTTTTGGGGGCGTTGGAAAACAGGAACAGATATCAACATTAGGCCACAGGCGACATGGCCATACAAGAGTCGCCAATAGAATTTCGGACCGGAATATTCCACAGAAAACTTGATCAAACCATCTATTCTACAATCCAGACCCCTAATTCCCTCTATCCTTTCCTACTCTTCTCATTCCAGAACTCCAAGCCAGCCTTCTGTCGCAATGTTCCATACATGGCACTGCTATCAAGACACTCACCACCATATTCCCTAGCAGCCTCCATATTAGCACGAGCAAGCTCAAGACAAGGAAGCTGAACTCCCCGCTCCTCAGCCATCGCCATAGCATGTCTAGCATCCTTGATAGCAAGCGAAACGCCAAACCCAGGACGAGAGTCCAAAGACGGCGCATAAGCACCAGTAGTCAACCTATCAAAAAGACATCAGAATCCACGAACCCAACACCAGATAACGTGATACTAAAAAACATACCTCTTAGAATAACCCCCAGCAACAGGCCCAAACGCCTCCCCAATAAGCTCCTCCATAGGCCCAGTCCCCAGCCCAGTCTTCTCAGCAAAAACCTGCGCCTCGCCAACAGCCTCCATCATATTAACCGTAACGATATTACCGGCAATCTTGAGAAGCGAGGACTTGGTCGCGTCTTCGCCGCAGTCAATCACCCGGCGACCCATCACATCCTGGATCAAAGGCTTAACTACCTCTGTTGCATGCCGAGGACCGCCAATTGCAAAGACCAGCTTGCCGTCTACGGCAATGGGATTCCCACCGAAGACGGGCGCTGCTACGTACGATGCGCTCTTGGCTTTGAGATCTGATACGGCTGTGCTCACGGTTTCTGGGTGCACTGTTGAGCAATCGACGAAGATCTTGTCCTTTAGGGAGTGGCCTGAGCTTGTGGCTTGGGATAGGAGGCTTTGTAGGACCGAGTCGTTTGAGACCTGGGGGTTTGTTAGTAGATTGTGGGTTGGATATGGGTTTGATATTGATTACCATCGTGAAGATGATTCCGCAGTTGGAGACTAGTTTTGAGAAATTGGTTTCTGGGATTCCTCCCAGTGCTTGCAGCGGAGCTCCGCGCGACATTGTGCGGTTGGAGTAGAGTAGGCTCAGCGCTTTCTTGGTTGCTAGGTGCCTTTGTAGGTTGGAGGCCATCGCTAGACCCATGGACCCGAGGCCATACTGGGAGTTCATTAGTTGTTTGGTCTGCATAGGTGCGGTGAGTACTTACCCAGCCGATTTGTGGCATGCTTGTGTTGTTTGATCGAGGCTGTGAGATGCAATTGGCGATAACTTTACAGGATGGACAGCCGATCAGGTAGGTTATACCCTATGGGCAGAGTAGGAAGTTGTGGTGGTCCGGGGTAGAGATGGTGGAGCGGCACGTTTCCGAGGATATCGGAGTCGGCCGACAGGATGTTCTCCCACGTTTGACCTGGCTAGATCGGAGTCTATAGAGATATCTTGTCATGCTAATACGTAGTTGAGATTTGAGGCAATTCCATGTGTTGACCTGCCTCCTGCAAGGCGTTATACATGTATCATGTCAAATTGAATGCATACACCATCCCACCCCACTATTCACAACCATTCACAAATTTACGAGTCCAAATACCCTCATTTTCTCCCTCAGCTTCGTCTTCTGGAGCTTGTTCAGCCTGAAAATGTGTTGATGCCGTTACGTATGGTCATACCTGCGGCTCGCCCCCAGTTGTGGGGGGAATATCAGGTACGGTATGGTCACGTAAGTTATGATGCTCCGTCCGTCGTCGGGTTCGACTTCAAACATCCCCAACTCTCCTCCTCCCTTGAACCCTTCCAATTCCGCTCTTCTTGGGAGCTCCCAGAACTTCACTCCCCGACACTCCCATCTCATTTGTCACATTTCCAATTCCTTCAATATGGCGGATATGCCCATTGGTACACCTCCCCAGGCTACCGTGTCCCAGCTTCCCAAGCTAATAAGCTAACCACTCTGCAGTGCTCGATGGAGGAACTGGTTTCCTCAAGGTCGGCTATGCCGCCCAGGTATGTCGCATAGCCTTCTCAACACTGTGATAATCTTCTCTAATTCATATTCCTGTCAGAACTTCCCGGAGCATCAGTTCCCCTCGATAGTGGGGCGGCCCATCTTGCGAACGGAGGAGCAGTCAAACGACTTTGTCCTCAAGGATATCATGTGCGGAGATGAAGCCGCTGCCGCACGATCTATGCTCCAGATCAGCTATCCTGTACGTCTACAGACTTGTCCCTCACCGTCATACCCCGCCGTCTCCGCAGACGTTGTTGTCGATGCCTAACCCGCGCTGCTATAGATGGAAAACGGAATTGTCAAGAAGTGGGACGACATGCAGCATCTATGGAACTACACCTTTTACGATAAAATGAAGATTGACCCTGCGGGTCGCAAGATTCTCCTCACGGAACCCCCGATGAACCCGCTCAAGAACCGCGAGCAGATGGCTGAGGTTATGCTGGAGGGCTATGGATTCGGTGGTGTCTATGTGGCGATCCAGGCGGTGCTGGCACTGTATGCCCAGGGTATGTAGTGCGAAGGTGGAACCGATTCTGGTGATAATGCTGACGGGGGGTGCTATAGGTCTGAGCAGCGGAGTGGTTGTGGATTCCGGTGACGGTGTGACGCACATTATCCCCGTGTACGAGTCGACCGTGCTGAACCACCACATCCGCCGTCTGGACGTTGCCGGCCGCGATGTCACCCGCAACCTGATTGCGCTCCTCCTGCGCCGCGGCTATGCGCTGAACCGAACCGCCGATTTCGAGACCGTGCGCCAGATTAAGGAGAAGCTCGCTTACGTCTCTTACGATCTCGAGTTGGACAAGAAGCTGTCGGAGGATACCACCGTTCTCGTCGAGTCGTACACCCTCCCCGATGGCCGTGTCATCCGCGTCGGCAGCGAACGCTTCGAGGCTCCCGAGTGTCTGTTCCAGCCGCACTTGGTTGATGTTGACCAGCCCGGTATTGCTGAGATGCTCTTCAACTGTATCCAGGGTGCCGATGTCGATGTTCGTTCCAGTCTATACAAGGCCATTGTGCTCAGTGGTGGTAGCAGCATGTACCCCGGTCTGCCCTCGCGGTTGGAGAAGGAGCTGAAGCAGCTCTGGCTTACTCGGGTATTGGGTGGAGACCCAGAACGTCTGAACGTATGTTCAAGTAACACAGATCAACGTATGAAGTTGGCTAATGATCTCCTAGAAATTCAAGGTCCGCATCGAAGATCCCCCTCGACGGAGACACATGGTCTTCCTGGGTGGTGCCGTACTCGCCAACCTGGTATGTCTATCTTCCCCGTTGCCTTTCACCCAGAGCCCTACTAACACCATCCCTCTAGATCGCCGACAAGGAAGATATGTGGGTGAGCAAGCAGGAGTGGCAGGAACAGGGTGCCCGCGCCCTAGACAAGCTCGGCCCGCGATAAACGCATTGTATTTAGGCGGTTTCGGTTCCAGTTCTTGCTCTGCTCCTTATTTCTCTCTGGTTTCTTGCTTCGCATTGTTTGCAAGCCATGTTGTCCTCTGTCTTTTCTCTTATCCTCACTTCTTCTTCCCCCCATCCTTGTCGATATACTCCCGTCAATCTTGCGGCTTTTCCACTGTCTCTTTTCCTGCTTCCTACAATTGTACCTAGACTGGTCTGGTGCCGGTGGATCTGGGACTCTTATGACAGAAAAGAACTAAACATTTCTATTCGCTGGTTTGGTCTTGTAGATATTGTCTGTAGGTTATGGGGGGTTGTTAGCAACGTTTTATGATACGAGTTGCGCTATTCGAAAGTGAAGATGTCATGGATGTCAGTAGTCTGTCTAACCGTATCATATTCAGCCGAAGTATTTATGATGTATTTATAAGAGCCTTGAAATTTTCAACTTAGGAGGTAAGCGTACAGGAGCGCAATAGACAAATATCTCTCAGTAAGAAATGACCTAAAGATGGAAGTCCATCCTAACGTATGTATAAAGCAGCAGAATACAATCCAAAGACGCAAAGATGCTATGAACGCCGAATGAGGAGATGCACAACAAGATAAGATGAATAACCTGCCCACTGTTCAATCCACCTATACATTAATATGCAATTAACCCTCCACAGCACCGGGCGAGACAGCCAAAATAACCGCAAGCGCAGCAATAATCAGCGCAGCAGCCACAAATGCCGTAAGTGCTATACTGCCACGACTAGCAGGGAACTTCCCGCGGATAATCCAATATTGGCTCTCGAAGTAGCGGTGGAAGCCGACTATCAGAATGAGGATCGAGACGCCGATGAATGTCGAGCCGAGGGGTTTGCCCACGCTGCGGAGACGGGCGGAGGCGGATGATGTGTGGAATGCGGCTGAGTCGTAGGAGAGGTTCGGTGGGAGGATGGCCGGGTTGGCACCATTTATGTTATAGGCATTTGGGTTTGTATTCGTGATGGCAGTATTTAAGCGGAATAGTTGGGTTACTGCGATGCCGATTGAGGCGAAGGCTAGAGAGGTGCGCATCCATGCTAGGAAGGTTCGTTCTGTTGATCTTGTTAGTTTTGGAGGTATGTCTGAAGGTTGTAGTTGCGTGTAGTTTGTACCTAATGCAAGATGGTCCCGCGCAACGCTGCCCTTGTTTTCCAGTTCGAGGCTGCCGTATCGGTCTGCTAATTTGCTATACCAGGACTGCTGGGGCTTGGGTGGTGAGTCCTGGTTAGTCGACTGGCTGGTGCCATTGCCGGTGTTTGCGTTATCTGGGTTTAGGCTCTTGTGTTGGGTGCTTTCGGCCCGCTCGGTAGATTGATAGTTGCGCCTCGCGGAATCAGCCGCGTTAATCGGAGTGGCTTCGGTGGACTGAGAGCTCTGTTGTTGGTTCGAAGGGCGTGCATGCGTTCGGGAAGAGCTTGAGTGGGACCGGGCACTGCCGACGGAAGAGGACAGGGCTGAATCGGTGTTGGTAGGCGAACGAGAGGACTGGATGCTTCTAGCTCCGTTGCTCTGGCCTGTCGGAGGCGAATCAAATGTATTCATTATGGCGTGATCATTTAATCAGTCGGACTGTTTTGTCCAATCCCGAGGGGAGAGGGACCGTGTTTATGCACTGAGGCACCAGGGACTCCTTTTGCGAAAACGAAAAGTGGTTTTTGCTATGCGGTGCTCGCAGGGAGACAGAATGCGATCTGTCTATCTTATGTCGAAGTTCTGGTATCTGTCAGTGTCAATCTGCGCTGCTCTGACTGCACTGTGCCGCTGTGACCTCGCGCAAAGCGTGCAATGATCTCCGCACGTGATTCTGGGGAAGGGTCCACTGCAACCCACTTGGGTTTAATCGGTAGATCACTATGAATTGAAGATGATGGATCAAGAGCTGGATGGAGATGATTCCATGATCTGTGTAGATGTTCAAGTCAACATCTCTTCTAGCACGCGAGAGTCACTACTTATCAGAACCCTAACAAATGGCGTCATGTTCTGTTTGGGTAGGCGGTCAGAGCTGTTTTATGCCATCTGTTGATCGCCACCTTTCTCCCCTCCTCGCTCAACAAACATACAAGCATGGCATCACAGACCTCTCCTGGGAAGGTCGATCTTTCCAAGAAGCTTTCAGAGTTGCGGTCAAATAACCGCCGGCCACAGACCAACGCCCGAGACCAAACCCCAACAACCCCTCCTCTCCCTTCTCCTCCAGACCTCTCCGCCCACCAGTATCGCCAACCAACTCGTCGGATCCTCTCCCACAAGGATCATGAACTCTTTCTCTCTTCACCAACCTACAATCTAGTACTTGCGTTTGTCTTCGGACTAGCCGACTCCGTCCGCGGGCACTCTGTCACCGACCTTCAGAAAAAGCCCCAGTCCGAATCCATCTCCAAGATCTTCTCGGTCGTAACTCAGATCCGGGCCCTCCTGACCAGAAACCCTGCAATCGACCAAGGTGGATCGCGGTTCGGTAATCCCGCTTTCCGTACCTTGTTCGACGATGTTGCCTCTCAGAGCGCCTCATGGCACACCAATATCTTGGGGCTGAAAGATACCGCCGCAACCGAGGAGGCCTCCACATACCTGATTAACTCTCTGGGATCAAAAGACCGCATTGACTATGGCTCAGGGCATGAATTGAACTTCATGATGTGGCTGCTATGTCTGTACCAGCTCGGTCTCCTCCCGGCCTCGGACTTCCCTGCCGTGGTGGTCAAGGTCTATATCGAGTACATGCATCTCATGCGCGAAATACAGTCCACTTACTACCTCGAGCCTGCTGGTTCACACGGTGTGTGGGGCCTGGATGATTATCATTTCCTTCCGTTCTTATTTGGCGCCAGTCAATTAGTCGGCCATGGGTATATCACTCCATTGGGTATCCACAATACAGCTACATTGGATGAGGAGGGTGATAATTATCTCTATTTGGACCAAGTTCGGTGGGTCGATAGTGTCAAGACCGTCAAGGGTCTACGCTGGCACAGTCCCATGCTGGACGATATTTCCGGAGCCAAAAATTGGTTCAAGGTCGAGAGCGGTATGAAGAAAATGTTCGTCAAGGAAGTGCTTGGAAAGCTTCCTATCATGCAACACTTCTTGTTTGGGAGCCTATTGCCTGCCGCTGAAGGCATGAGTGACCCCTCCGAAGGCGATATTGAGCATGACGGCCACGACCATGCCCACGGTCACGATCATGGACACGACAGCGCGGACTGGTTTGGCGACTGCTGTGGTATCAAGGTACCCAGTACCGTGGCTGCGGGCGCAGAGATGCGCAAGCGTATGGGTGGATCAAACCTGCGCCCAATTCCTTTTGATTAGCAGGGTGTATGTTACGATAAAATAATGATAGAATATTGAAACAATTATCCAGACACACTTGATCTTCCGCAAATGTAACTGAGCGTGGTCTATAGCTCCTCTAGCTGGTCTATAGAAAAGTCCCCACCGCCTCTGATTGGCCCACTCCAACCTCAACTCCAACTCACTCCGTTTCCAACACCCAACTCAAGCAAATATCAAGTCGTATCATCTACGAAGAATGAACCTCCAAAATCAACCTTACCTATAACCCCGAAACCCAAAAACCGAAATCAAAACCAAAGCGACCGCCCACCCCTCTCTTACTCCGCACGCGCAACTCTAGCGATCCCCATCTCCGCCCATCTTCAAAAAGCCGCACCGCCAAACGCAAAAAAATACAAGGAAGAGCACACGTCATCCTCCTTTACGCTCCGACATCCAAACGCAATTCGACCCACTCATGGCGGGCGACGAGTACTCCATCGGTGGCGGCAAGCTCAAGCTCAAGGGGAGCAAGGTTAGTGGAGGACGGATAGAGAAGAAAAAGAAGAAGAGTTCGAAGAAGAAGGAGGAGGGTTCTGGGACTCCTGGGACTCCTGGGACTGGTGATGTGACGCAGAAATCGGCTGTTGAGACGAGTGATCCCGCAACGCCGACTGATTCTAAAGTGGAGAAGCGCGATGATAATGACAATGACGATGGTGATAAGGAGCGCGAGATTGGGGGTGGGAAGACTGAGACGGAGAGAAAGTATGAGGAGATTCGGCGGAAACGGGTATGTTTCTCTTTCTCTTTCTTTTCTTTTCCTTTCTTTTCATGAAAGCGTTTGGCTTGATGTGGCTTTGTTGGACATCTTCAACTGACTTACTGGGTTAGTTACATGAACGACTTCAGCGGGAAGGCGTCAAGACTCATAAGGAGCGGGTTGAGGAACTGAATAAGTATCTCAGTCGGTTGAGTGAGCATCACGATATGTATGTCTTTCTTTTTCTTTGTTGCTTTGTTGCTTTGTTTCACTTACATGGGTGTTTGCTAACTAATTACAGGCCCAAGATTGGACCGGGTTAAATGGTTGTTTGGCTTCAATGGGTTTAATGCATGAGCTTAAGGCTTAGATACAAACCAGTACCTGCATTTCTGTACTTTTACCAATGTTTCAATTTCCGGTTTTCAGGAGTTCCCTTTAGTCAGGTGTAGATGTAAACCCGTGATCTGGTGGATCATGTACATGGACCACATGATATCTACTTTGTGTCTACTCTATCATGTGGGTGTGGTGTATACAATATAGTATTCTGAACGAAATAATTGAAAAGATATGTATAATTCAAGGCTAAAAAGAAGACCTGCAGGAGCTCTATTATAAGCAGTTCCCGAAAAGAAGTCAAGCCTTAAATGCAAGACGGCAGTAGATCAAGTAATAAATAGTAGAGACGACACCAGATAACAACGCCATGCAAATGACCCCAAACAGAGTATAGATCTAGATATAGATCAAACCAAACCAGAACAACTCATCTCCAAGAAATCCAAGATCAAGTAGAACGAAACACCGCGCTAAATCCGAGATCACTGCGAGAGACGAAACGGGGAAAAAAAGGCAAGAAGGCGAGGCGACACCTGCGGTGACGGAGTTGGAGATGAGGATGGGGTGGAGACGGGGAGATAGCCCCATCTGTCCTGTGTGTCCTGTTCAGGCAGAAAGAACAGAGAACAGTCCCGCTGTTCCAAGAAACAGACCCCATCCTATTTCACTACTCAACTCCACTCGCATTATGATATCCCTCATACGCCCTTCACAACAACAGTCCGCTCGCTGTTCAGCTTATCAGCGTTACGAGCATGACTCTCCTTCTTGCAGTCCTCCAACCCGCTGCAGGAGTGTGCTTCCAGCATGCGATGTTTAGAGCAAAAGTGGCCAGCGCAGAAGCTGCAGTCGCCGACGATGCGCTGGGCGGCTTCCTTGCACTCCTTGAAGTTGCAACGGGGCTTGCGGGGAGGCATTGTCGTGATTTGTAGAGTGACTGTCGAGAGAGTTGGAGAGGCCGGTTGGAGAGTAACCGACTGAGGAAGAGAGAAGGAGGAGGCGAGGCGCCTGGTTGTTTGGTGGTACTCTCGAAGGGGGTTGTTGGGTGGTCTTTGTGGGAGTTTAATAAGCGCCGAGCCAAGTGCGGAGATGCGTTGGGGGGCGAGTTGGGGAAGTAGATCAAGTCTAGATCGGAGTTGGTTGTATTGATGGGAGTGTAGGAAGGAAGACGGCAAAGTCGTAAAGGGGGGAAGAAGAAGGGAGTACCTGCAGAAGGGGTATATATAGGGATCGGAACAGACGGGAGAAAGCCACAAAAGGCTGAGTCAGTGAGGCGACTGGGGGTGACGGAATGAGGTAAAGTGGAGATTCCCAGAAGGTTCGATAAGTAATTAGTAGAGTAGAGTATTAGATATAGATTACAATTACACTATAGACAATACAGTGGACTAGTCCGTATAGTCTCCTATCTGTGTCTCGGGCCTATACCTCTATGTTCAGGGATAACTATACACGTGATGCTTATAGGTGACCCCCCGAAAATACTTCCGTCTCAGTGTCCGCCACCCATTTCAAGTGGCAACAGGTTCATCCGATATTCCTGCGTCTACGGCGGTATAACCAGAACACCCAATACCTACTATTGCAGTACTACATCATCTACCCACATCTCACATATCTCGCATATCTCACATATCTCCCTTATTTCCCATATCTCCACTACCGACGTACATTATATTTACAGATACTGGATATCACATTAAAGCCACAGTGTAAGGCCAGTGTAAGTGGAGCTATGACCTAAGAGAGAGGTAAAAAACAGGTGAAGCGTCCAATACGAGCAACTCGCAGCCAAGTCTCTGCAGCCGAAGCTATCGGTAAATGCAATGCGCACGGGATCAAAGCCATTCCAGGAAGTCGGGTAACGTTAGTGGCTCCGTTTAACTAACTTCAAGACCCAATGCCTAAAGTGAGGCCGATCCCGCTACCCAATTTCTCTATCTCACATTCGCCTAGCCTTACTGCACATGTGCCGAACTGGGTCACATCGCAATCACACGTTGACTTGATTTACCGGGGCTACGTGTTCCATTTCAAATGTGGAGGTGTGCCTTGGTTTGATATGTAACGCGAGAGAAAATTGGAAACGCCCATGCGCCCGAACCCCTTGCCCCAACGAAAAAGTAAAAAAAAAGGAGACAGGAGAAAGCAAAATGGCGGGAAAGCTAGAAATGAAACAATTTTCCAATCCAATGCCAAATCATGCTCCGGGTTCGTTTGCCTTGCCGGCATCCGGGTCTAGGTAATTCTCCTTTTCTGCTGCTTCGTACTCACCGATTAGATCCATTACTACCGCCCGCGCTTCGTCGAACTCGCCCAGTCCGTCGGAAAATGGCGCTTCTTTTTTGTATTGTTCCAGGAAGGCATTGCGGTTGCGGAATCGGTCATATTGGTGCACGATGCGCTTGAAGAGGGTTGCCACGGAGGTGTGATTGGCTAGCATGAGGCCGCTGACGCGGTGGCCGGGATCCGAGATGTATGGAGATTTCTTGGTCAGTGCCACTTGGATACTGGCTGGGCCCCAGGGGATAAAAGACGCGAGACGACGCTCTCGAATGCGTAGGAGTGACTTGTGCACGTCGGTCGGGTCTGCTTCACCTTGGATAATGTTGAGGATACTGATGTAGCAGCTGGACTTGCTGGGGTTGATGGAGACCATTCGGTTCTTAGGCTGTAGGAGACGACGCATCACATCCAAAACGGTTGTTTTTCGCACTGTCCTGGCTTGGTCGATGTTGGCGCCAGTGAATGGGGTGTATGATGTGAGAAGGAAATGGCTGCGCGGGGTTGGGATGAGTGAGGCAATGATTCCCGCAAGGTCGTTGTGCATGTATCCGGGGTATCGTAGTGTGGTAGTAGATGCCGACATCACTGTCGATACCAGCTGGTTGGTTTGGTGGAATGAAGGCTCTTGCACATGAAGCCGGTCAGCAACGATCCGTGATAGAGCGCCATTGTCGAGGACAACCACGGAGTCGGCATCTTGAGTCAATCGCCGCATGGCGAGCAAGCTGTTGTAAGGACTGACAACAACATCAGGGTTTTGCGTATCGGGGAAGACGGAGTATGTTTGGATGAGCTTCTTGGGGAAGCGATCGTTCATGCGTTCCAGAATGAAACTGCCCAGTCCTGAACCTGTACCTCCGGCGATGGAGTGTAGAAGCATAAATCCTTCTAATGAGTCACTTCCGTCCGCTTCTCGGTCGATCATGTCGAAAATCTCCTCTGATATACCCTCGCCAGCTGCATATCCAGCTCCCCAGTTGTTTCCGGCTCCGATACCTTGTTGTCCGATGAAGAAGTTCTCGGGGTTATAGATGTTCTTGTAGGGACCGGTCTGGATACCATTGAGTACCTAAAAGGGGCGTTTTAGTGACCTGTTGCAGGGTATATCAGGGAGCCTGCTCGCATACTCTGGGTTCCAGGTCGAGGAGAATCGCTCGGGGAATGTATCGAGTATCGTCACTCTATCAACGGCGTTAGCGTTGAGCCACCGGCCGAGGGATATAGTTCATGCTCCCATAAACAAACCTGGTAGAAGAAAACATCCTTGCGATCACCACCCTCTGTCGCAAAATCCGCTAGGTTTCCATCTGCGCTGATTCCATGCTCCTGGCACAGCTGCTGCCAGAACTGGCTACCGACTAAACCGACCGCATGTTAGCAACCTAGTCCACTTTTTCTTTGGTTTCTTCAAAATCAATCGACAGCGCAGGGCCAGGTATTTTGTTGAGGAGCTCGCGGACGTATGCCACATACCGTTGTTGCCGCACTGGCCGGCTTGGATTGTGATGATTTCTCTGCCATTCCGCCGGTATTAGCATTTCTATTCCAGCGGCAGACACAGTCTGAAATATTTGATTAGTTGGGGGAGTCCACAAACCTTGGCATCTTTCGTGCGCAAAAGCCGTCGAGTGTTGCAGCTCTCAACGCGTACCGCGTTGGCGCGGGGAACTTTTTGGCTGAGATCGTCGCCTTAGGCAGAAGTTTGCATCAACACAACATATAATGTTGACGTACAGAGATACAGTAAAGGATGTTTAGATGATTGAAAACTATAACTTACTCTTGCTGATTAACCTAGCTATGAACCAATTTTAAGGACTCGTCTCTCCTAAGTCTCAACCCTTGGTATACATACCACTCAGAATCCAGCTTTCAAGGCCGTAATGAGGTTTCCTGCGCCTGCAACCACCCCATCTACGATGCGCACTCGACCACCCTCTAGAATTCCATATTCCTGCTCACATCCCTCTCGCACAGCCTCTTCCATACCCGCCATACCAGCGCATCCCAGACAAACAGCCTTCACACGAGACTCAGAGTTCCGAAGTAGATTGCGAGTGGCCTCGACGATCCTCTGTCGAACTTCCTCTGGGTCTGTGGTGTGTAGTTCAATGGCAGACAGACCGGTGGTCTCAACACCTGCAAAATGCATCGAGCTCCCGTCTCGATCCCCGTATCCTAATGCGCCCTGGACGCCGTGGATGAGCTCATCCTTCCACGCGGAGCCGGTCGTGACAATGCCAAAGCTGCCCTTTTCTTGGTATTTATGCAATCTCTCTGCGGGATTGATTGGTCTTTCCAATGCGAATCCACTAACCAGAGAAAGGGCAGCGGTGATGGATGCTTCGAAGATGCCAGTGACATATTTGTTTCGCGTTGTTGGGTTGTTCTCTTCCGTTGACTGGATGTCTTGCCTCAGCTGGCCGACAAATGGGTGTGCGGAATAGCATGCTACCAGAAAGGCATCGTAGTATGGAACCAGTTCCCGTACGGACCAACAGTTCAATGCTGAACTGCAGGATTCTTCAGCGTTGTTGATGCTGGCGATTGGTTCATTCTTGACTCCTTTGACCAGGACGGGAGAGTCTGGAGCAGTAAAGTATTCAAAGTGTACATCGGTATAGTTCATGCTAGCCAGGATTGGCTTCAATGCTTCTGTCATGTGCGTGGAGGTGTTGGGGTTGATGATCAAGATACTATACTTCCGCTCGCCTTTTCTCGGATTGAGCGTACATATTTCCTTGACATCGTATCGCCGCTCAAGAGACGTTTGAGGACTCATTTTGAAAATACAAGAGGTGTGTAGAGGCTAAGAAAATACGAGGAATGAATACGAAGGCCTCCCGCAATTACCAGTTATCGGGGTCCTCCGCAGCCCCGCCATCTCCGCTTGACCTCCAACTCTCCCTCAACACATCGACGATCACTATGCCTCTCATTGCACAGAACCCCCAGCCGAGAGTGATTCTCGGGCTGATGACCTTTGGTCCCTCTGAGGCCAAGGGCGCCCGGATCACCTCGCTCGACGAGTACAACAAATGCCTCGATTACTTCCAGCAGCAGGGCTTCAATGAAGTCGACACCGCTCGCATCTACATTGATGGAGAGCAGGAGGCTTTCACAGCCAAGGCGAACTGGAAGTCGCGCGGCTTGACTCTGGCTACCAAATGGTACCCGCACCAACCCGGCTTCCACAAGCCAGACATCCTCCGTGAGAACTTGGAGCTTTCTCTGAAGGAGCTGCAGACTGATACAGTTGATATTTTCTACCTGCATGCTGCGGATCGTGCAACTCCGTTTGCTGAGACTCTCGAGGCTGTTAATCAACTGCACAAGGAGGGCAAGTTTGTTCAGCTTGGTCTGAGTAACTTTACGGCCTTTGAGGTTGCTGAGATCTGCACGCTCTGTGCTGCCAATGGATGGGTACGTCCTACTATCTACCAGGCTATGTACAATGCCATTAGTGAGTATTTCCTCTATTCCTTCCTTCGATATCTCCCCTTTCCTTCAATTACCATGACAGTTTTCAACTGACGCAATTATATCATGATAGCTCGCAATATCGAGACGGAACTAGTCCCTGCCTGTCACCGGTACGGCCTCGACATTGTCATCTACAACCCTCTAGCCGGCGGTCTGTTCTCCGGAAAATACAAGACACGCGATATCCCCGCTGAGGGCAGATACAGCGATGCCAGCTCCACCGGCACTAACTACCGCAACCGCTACTTCAGAGATGCCACCTTCGAAGCCCTGAGTCTGATCGAGCCTGTTGTGGAGAAGCACGGTCTCACCTTGCTGGAGACGGCTCTTCGCTGGGTGCGCCACCACTCTGCCCTGAGAATGGACAATGGTGGCCGTGACGGCGTCCTCGTTGGTGTTAGCAGCTTTAGCCAGCTCGAGACCAACCTTGCTGATCTTCAGAAGGGTCCTTTGCCTGAGGAAGTCGTTCGGGCTTTGGATGAGGCTTGGCTTGTTGCTAAGTCTAACTCACCGAATTATTGGCATCTGGATCTGAAGTATACTTATGATACTCAGAAGGCTCTGTATGGGCCTAAGTAGGCTAGGGCACTGTCTAGAGATATTGTGGGGGCTGTTCATAGCATCATAGCATCTTTCATATGGGGGCTTAAATTGATAGCAATGAACATATTTCATTTTAAGAGGTTCAGCACGACAACCACACACCACTCCAAGCCGGCGTTGCATCCCATAAGCAGTATCATAGATCAAGAATATAGCTGCAAGATGAGGCAGAGCTAGCGAGATAGATGTATAGAGCCAACACCATTTCAGTTCATACGAAGGGTACACTGTACTCCGTAATATGGGAATAAATGGGTCAGCTGCCTAAGAAACCTGACTGAGTCTTCTGATCTAAATAAAGATCTTGGCTCCCCGTACTCTGTATCTCGTGAGACCGTGGAGAATGCCAAGGCATGACATAATGAAACCGCCTAGTCCCAGTACGGCTTGACGTGCGCCCCCCTTGTAGATCACGTGCATATCCAAAGCGGGACCCCTGTGACGACCGCTGAAGGCGACCATGCAACGCCTTTGACGTTGGATTTTCTTTTCTCACACTCCATTTCATACCCAATTGATCCCGACATTCGTTTCCCACTGACTTGCATTTGCTGTCAACTTCATCTCAGACCTATTCCCAAATCCCCGATCCCTCGATCTGTTCCTGGATCGCATGTAACCATACCCTGCGAACGGGGTGGTACATTAGAGCCAGAGCTAGAGCACGTGGGAACTGGTCTCATGCGTTATACTTCGTCGAAAACCGTGATTCAGCCACCTCATCTGCTCGCCCCTTGACCTCGGCCTCTTATCTGTTATCTTTCGCAAGGACAGTAGATCGGACAAGAATCCCTTTGACCACGGAGGATTCTATGCAATAATCAAGACGATTAGCGACACCCCCACCAACGACACTGTGGCTTCAGATAATATTGAGCTCTCAGAGCCGCGGGTGATCTCGACCCCGGACACGGTCCACGACTCCCAAGACTCGGACGACGAGATGGTTGTCAATCGCCCCCCAATGCACCGACCCACGGATGGCCGCTCGCAACAACCCTTGCTCAAAAATGACCGCCATGGTCGGTTACCCCGCTCAAGCTTTGGAAATGGTGACACGGAAGGCCGGCCCATGCTGCACCATACCAGACGCCCAACCATCCGGAGTAAGAGCCCGGAACACGATGCCGCCCAAGCGACTCGCAAGAAATACATGATTGCATCGGGATTCCTCCTACTCAGCTTGGCTAGCTTCGTCATCCAAACGGAGACTGCTTCATACATCCAGAATGAGCTGGGCTGGAAGAAACCCTATTGTATGCTGTAAGTGTAAACACGGAGATGATCCCGGCCACCTCAAGCCCCATGCGCAAACCCAGTACTCGGGATGCAAAAGCTTACCGCCCCTATGCAGCTATATGACTCACGGTTCTTGGACCTTGCTTTGGCTGGTCCAACTCGGTATCCTTCGACTCCAGAAACGGTCCATGTCCTGGGAGGCTTTCTGGCGACGACACGTCTTTCTCCTCCGCACTACTGCGCAAATGGTAGAATCTCAGGATGTGCACCTCACCACCCGCTCTTCGAATCGATCCCCTATCCCCTACATGGTTAAGACCACCGCTTTTGTGACTACTGCTCTCACAATCGCCGGAGGATCATGGTACGTCGCGGTCAACATGACCACGGCCAGCGATCTGACAGCTATTTACAACTGTTCGGCTTTCTTTGCGTATGCTTTTTCGATTCCTCTCTTGAATGAGAAATTGCGCTTCGACAAGGTGTTTTCCGTGGCAGTCGCTACTATCGGTGTCATGGTAGTTGCGTACGGTGACCGACCTGAGAAGAAGGCATCAAAAGGAGGTTCGAATGATGGCGCTCAGAACAGACTGCTTGGCAATATCGTCATTGGTATTGGAAGCGTTCTCTATGGATTGTATGAGGTGCTCTATAAGCGGTTCGCCTGTCCCCCGGAAGGTACCAGTCCGGGTCGCGGCACAATCTTTGCCAATACCTTTGGCAGTTTGATCGGAGTCTTTACTCTGCTTGTGCTGTGGATCCCATTGCCTTTCCTACATTGGTGGGGATGGGAGACCTTTGAATGGCCGACAGGCGAGGCAGGCTGGATGTTGATCATCTCCGTGTGTGCCAATGCGAGTAAGTACTAAATTTGCCCATCAATATAGATTTGTGAACTAACACTGAAACAGCATTCTCCGGTTCATTCCTGGTGCTTATTTCTCTTACGTCGCCTGTCCTCTCATCAGTCGCTGCCCTCCTCACTATCTTCCTCGTCGCTCTCGTGGACTGGTTCCGAACAGGCGATCCTCTTTCTATGGCATCTATCATTGGTGGCATTTTGATCATGGTTGCATTTTTCATGCTGAGTTTCAGCACATATAGAGAAATGAACGAGGAGCGCAAGAAGCATCTCGAGAACGACGAGGTTGAGTCTGACAGCGATGCATAGATTATATTATTGTTGTTGGGATTTTCTTCATATATTGCATTCAGATTTTCGTACAGCGTCTCTGCCTTGTACAGCATCTCACTTTTTTCCAAATTGTCTCCACTTCCTTCTTCTCCCCGCTTACTTACTTTATACTGCCAGCTCTAGACTTTGTGGTTGGTTCTCCTCGTATCAATGATGGGGCAAGCCTAATCCCGAGCTTCTGAGCTTGGCCAATTACACTTCCAATATACCGTGCTCAATGCTTATATACTAGATCGAAGTTTTCCCAGCATGCGGATGCCACCGAGTGAAGCTCATTGAAAACACAAATACTTAAGGTGATCGATGCTAGATTGTGATTATTCGAATGCAGCTTGGCCGTCCTTGGACAAGAAATGGAAATATCAAAAATTCGTTACGAGATTCCCCTTCTTCTGCATTCAAAAATGCTCATTGACAGACAACAAGAGTGTGCAGGTGGTTTTCTGACAGCAGGCACATACTATAAATCCAACCTCATCAGCGTATGATCGGATTGTTATTCGCAAATCGACTTACTGGATAGATTGGATGCCTCCGTAGCGACCACTTTAACTCAGAGTTAGCCTCTCTTGAAATCTTGATCAGCGCGAGGGCTGGAAAGTCTTCCGCCATGGGAATAAAACGAGCTCCGGTGTTCTTCTCATTGCCTTTACTGCAATTACTGACTGTTTTGGTGCAGGTTGGATTTGGAGCCCGGAAACTGGGACTTCCACTTATCATGTACGCCTCCTGCATATCCCTGACAACGCTATTGATTGCCCCCAGAAGTAGTAACCAAAGCTCCCGGGGCACCGCCTCTTGTTTCTCGGGGCTATCAAGTTCACTCCTAGGAGCTATTCTGAGGATCTCACGTATACATAGCGATGGTTAATGTCTCAAGATGAATAATAAATGACTATCAAGAACAACTAGAACTAACTCTCTCTTTCAATAAAGCCACACGCCATCTTGTTCTAGCATTTTCTCAGCTTCGATCTTCTTCATACATGCTTTGATCCTCTGCACGACATGTTCCGCATAGCCCGGTCCTAGCGGCGGTCTGGGCACGGTCATATCCATCTTTAACCAAGGCACAGAACTGAGCCCTTTACACCCCTGGCGCATCTCGTCGATTTCCCTATCGCCGTACAGAGCCCCTGCGAAGACAGCCACGGGTGGCTTGGAATAGTCCATGTTGCCCCAGTTGTGCTCTTCAGCAATGGGAGGGGCTAGCCCTTGCAGCAAGAGGGGAATTTCGACCGCTCCGGAGGTGCTGCTGGTGACATTATGTATAACTAAGGATGGTGTTAACGTGTTAACCTTGAGCAAGGGCTGATTCTGTCCTCGCCTACTTTCGTACTCAGGTAAGTAAAGAGGTTTGACAGCGTTGAAAACCCGGGGATCGGTGCTGCCACAGCTAATGACTGGCAAAGGCGACATCGTGGATGATTTCAGTTTATGATTGTAAGAACGGGATCTTCAAAGGGACCTTGTCCATACACTGGTATTTGTATAATCGTGAGCAAGCCAAAGCTGAACTGAGCTGACGTGATCATTTCGACCCCTCCCAAAGCTCCTTCCGGAGTGTTGAGTTTAACACCGCTCTGTCTTTCCTTATGTTATCCTCTATCCAACCCTCGCCGCTCAGCTTCATCTCTAAGGGCAACACCTTTAACTCAATCTGCTTCTCCGACAGACCATCAGTTATTTTCTCTTTGATATCGAGTTGATTCCCCATCGCAAAACACATTGCTCTTCCGTTACAAATGCCACTCTCAATAGATCCTCATGTGACGCACCCCGCAGCGACCAAGCACAATTTCCTGATAGGCCAACGAGAGCCGACCAGGACCTACTAACACGCCCATGGGCTCCAATACGGGACTAGAAGCAAAGCACTCCGTCACTCGGCCTGAAGGAGACTAGAACCATTAAATCTTCCCAGCTTACCAGGCGTAGGAAATATCGACTTGTTTCCACTCATCTACATTAAAATAGACCGCCACCTGCTTGTAGAGTGTGAAATGGAAGGTGTCTTGGCGCCTTCAGGAAGATCGCCTTTTCTTTAGTGTAATGTTTTCCAATCTGCAAGATCTGAATGTACCACGATCATCTACAGTACGTAGACCTCTGATGTGGGTCCAATTTCGGCTTCCAATGAAAGGCTGTGTTGAAGTAATATTCGCTCAAGTGCGAGGCTTATCTTTTGATGCTTGTACTTGGAGCCAAACTGATTATAGTATTGGCTCATGGACGCAATGTATGTCTGCCAACTGGTGTGGAGTGCCTGGAGGTTCCAAGATTGGCCACAGCCGTTCGGCGGAACCGGTCCGGTCCGATTTAATCCGATCTGGCCCTAATTCGCTTGCAAATTCAATACATCCGACACCCCAATACCCAATACCTCATCTCTCACGAAGCTTACAGTGACGCAGCAGCCCCCTTAATTCTGGAGCCATAATCCTGCACAGCCTGATAATAAGATTCTTCGCCGACTCGTGATGTTGCGGTGTTAATGACAAGGCTATTGGGAAGTCCAGAAGGCCCTCTAGTTTTTGAATACAGCAGTAGACTATTTCGGGAGCGTGAGGAACCCAGCAAGACACATCTACCTGTGTCAGGCGTTACAGCAAATGCCAGGGAGGAGCAAAAAGCACAAATGATGGCTGCTGAAATAGACAAAGTGAACAAGTGGACACATCCATACATAAAAACCGGCGACCCTATGTTGAGACATAGTTAACTGCGCCTTTCACCTACAAGGAGAGGCCAATAGAGAGCTGACTTTGCTGACGTTGGCAAATCTTTCGTCGCACAAGCAAGCAACACCCACAGGGATTACATTCCTTCCACTCTTTGAGGGTTAGCTTCCAAGCAGGATTTTGCACTATCTGATTTTGCGACTAAAATGGGTCATTATCAAAGCTGTAGCCTTGCGAAGAAAATCGGGCATATAATCATGAGTTTCAGCCTGCAGGGGCTTAACAGGGCTAAGGAGGAAGAGTTTAAGAAGGGAAGATTATGCCATCGTTCAAAGAATCGTTCTACAGCTCAACCACGTCGTTCAATACCTTCTTCTCAAGTTCTGTCTCCACGATTCGCAGGTATGAAGAATTGCAACGACTTGTCTGAGATATTGACTGCTCTCTTAGCCCTTCAGGATGCAAATCAACAAGAATCTCATACTTCTGGCCTTCTGCGCCGCCACAGCATCCGCTGTTACCGTTCCCGATACCGCTATTGCCGACGAGTGCAGCAACCTCGGCGGTGTCATGTCGATCCCGGATCATGAGCTCCCCGAGGGCGTTAAACCCTCCGATGTTCGCAGGTGTATTGAGCACCCTCTCGGCCGCGAGCGTTATCTTAAGGACGCCTCTTTGGCTCCCTGGGACGATGCTGAAATTGTCAATACCCCGGGTCACGGGACCCAAGAATAACGCTGAGCATTAGTTAGCGAGCGAGCTCGCCTATCGTGTCTCTCTCTCACTGTCCTTTTCCACAAATAAGTCTGACATATTATTGCTTCCTTCCATATTGTCAAGAAAAAGCTCCACTCAATTTGATACTCGCGACCCTCTTGATGAGCGAGCTACACTACCGCATGATGTTCATGAGCTTAGTCGCATCCATAGGACATTCTCAAACATAGTTTCCAAAAACAAGTACCCCGTCTGCATCAGCATTGGCCCGCTTTATGCCCATCCTGGGCCTTGTTTTCGGCTACATCGAAGGACTGCAGAGCCGTTGATTCAACATCATCGGCGTCTTTGTTGGTTTTCTTTTGTTCGTCATCGGGGTGATCAGACTCAGGCATGCGAGCTTGCGAGTAAGAGCCGGTGCCAACTACCAAAACAGTCAGAGATTGCTATCTGAATATCAGGTAGAGCGTAGGACTCACATAATATTAGATACGCATATTTGCTGGCCACAGGGAACCAAATGGCCACCGCAACAATCTGGCCAAATCCCCAGCCCGAAAAGTCGATCAACTTGAGACTCTCAAACTGGGCAAAACACAGACATTCCAGAAAGACAGCCGCAAGAAAGAGTGACTCAACACAAAATGTGAGCAGACTGGGTAGCCTCTTGATCCATTCGCCCCAAGTGGAAGACAGCAGTCGTTGAACATGTGAGAGTAGATTGCGGAGCCCGAGAGGAGCGAAAGCCTGACGGACCCTGTCAATATCCATCATCTTGACAACATATGGCTGAAACCACAAGATGACATCCAGTCCAAACACAATCAAACAATAAGGATTGAGCACCTGCCAGAAAAAGACGAGCGGGACCCTTAGGAAGTAGTCCTCAATCTGATCCATGCAGTAAATCAATGGCGGCGCATACCCACCACAACTCTCCGGCCATCCGTTGAAGTCAAAGGCACTAAGTTGATCAATCGATGGATCCTCATGTGTCCAATACAATGCGAATTCTGACACCATGATAGTTGCAACAGACAAGAAAAAAATCCAGGCCTCGGTCAGGTGCATCTTCTGGAGGCTCCACATACCCATGACAACGGGCAATATACCGGCGCTAGAAACTATTCCTGCAATGCCGTTATTTGCCCGGAGGGAGGGCATGGTGTTGGATTGGAAGATGGTAGTAGACTTCTTCGCGAGCAAAATTGCGGCTTGCGAGGCGATCATGAAGAAGCATTGGGCTTCTTGGAATTCGACGAGGATCACTTTTGTAATGCGGTCATGCTGGGCGAAGTAATGACGGATTCTGGGGATGACCTTGCCTTCCGCTTGGTTTGTGGGAGGTGATCTCCTTCTGGCACAGAAGGAGATCAGAAGTGGGAAAAGGCGAAATGAGCGGAGGAGAATCCAGAAATAAAAGATTATTCCCAGTTGCATCAAGTAGGAGACGAAGACCTGTTAGTGTATAACGTTATTTAACACGAATGTTATGTGAGGGTAGAGTTGGAATGACGAACGCCTGGTCCTCCAATGTCCGTATTAACCCCCTTACTGACCCCGGCGCACGTAGCATTATCCCAGAAATACTGGTTACCCTTCGTGGTGTTGACAACGAATGGAAAAGATGCCGTTCCATGCCAGTTCCCGCAGCCACCTAGACCAGGATATGGGTTTCTGCAGTAATCGTTCAGGCATGTTTCCACGACATTATTAAATGTAGAACCTAATGTGTCCCCCATTGCGTTGTAGCAGCTGCCGAGATTGTCGAAGGACTGAAAGACATATTTTGGATCGACACACAGTGAATTAGTGTGGTTGGTGGCCATCGCGAATACAGCATTGACGGAAACAAAGACCAACAGAAATATCCTTTCAGCGTCAAAAGGGGAAAGAGTCAAGCTTTTTAAAACCCAAAGGGCTACATGACTGAGTCTCCTTCGTGTGGCCAATCTTTACAGGGCTGAAGGCGGCCCATGAGCTTACATGTAGCCTCTGTGCCGTGTTGCGCGCGCTAGCTTATGGTCAGTGAGACAGTGGGGTAGCTGAATCCACACTTATGCAGTCATCATACTGCTTTAGGCGTAAAGCGCTGGAGAGACCTGCGTTCGCACGATGAGAAGTCAAATTATTACCCAACGCGGAGTCCACATTTCATATACAGTATTGGGAGCCGCACATTTGCGGAAGAACTATATTGGGATCTTCTACCAAATTAAAAATCAACTTTGAGGACAAAGCTAAATTTCAAACCTTAACTACCGGAGAAAAAGCATAATTAAGTGTCGCATCTTCCGCACAGACACAACTTGACCCGCAAAGCCTAAGAACTAGATAAACAAAAGACGCCACTGCAGTGCTTTCGTACAGTGGTAACGTAGAGGTCGTTGATCGTACTCTAACAATTTGTCAACACTGTAGTTTCTCCGTAGGTTGATGTTGAGCCACGTATGGGACGAATGGTCTGAATGACATGTCGGAGCGGATCATCATGGTGTGCATTTGCTCTATTTCGCTGTCGAGTTATAGTTTTTACTTTTTATTTTTTTTGGCTGATTTGAGATTACAGTGTTATTTTTATGTGAGGCAAAGCATCCATAGTGATACCAGCCACTATGCTTGCCCACTGGATATTTGTGTGGAGATACTGGGTGATTTAAACATCAAGCGTGTTCTCACTGTTCCTCGTGGGGAGAATAACAGAGTAGGTCTGGTCAGTGAAGCAGGTGTCAAACCTTTGATTGGAGGAAGATACACACGTCTAGTGAATACCATCCTGATCATGTCCCGGAAGGGCAGACGGCGAATAAGCCCACGCGAAGGGTTAGTCCTTCACGATGTAACATACTATGGCCATAGCCTACTCTATTAGCTTACTCTTGCGGAGATATTCATACCCTATGGGGACAGCTGTGCTACTTATTCTTGGAAAGGAGCTTTTGATTTGGGGAGCAACGGTGCTACTGTAAATGCTAATAACCATAGCTTGGTAAGTTCATGTGAAATGTGATCAATAACAAAGCGGACAGTGCAGGATGCGATGTCTTGGGTCATATCAAGTACTTTGATGGTTATCATCATACCTCTAAAAGGAGATCCGATCAAACTGCCCAACGTGATCTGTTGCCATGAGGTTGACGACGGCATTATGTGGAAGCGCACCAAACATCGTATAAAGAATGCGACAGTGGCTCCTTCTAGGATGCTCATGCTGCAGAAAACCATCATGGTTAAAACCTACGAGTATATCTTTGTATTCTAGTTCACCCAAAATGCCGCGATCAACTACGGGGTCCGCGCCACCGGTATTCTCTCAACCGCTCCTATCAACCTAGAAGACTCTGTTCCGTATAGGACGGTGGTTACTCAAGGTGTGATGGCCAGCTACAACTAGCATCTGTTCTGTCTACTCATAGACCCAGCGATCCACGGGCATAAGAACTCCCTCACGGTCGAGGAATCACGTCGGATGCTCCCTGATTCACCAGCACGCGGCGGAAAGGAACGTCCCCCAATTGCGATCACTGGTATGGCCTTGCGACTTCCTGGTGGGATGAGCTCCGCGGAGGACTCCTGGAAATTCCTGGAAATTCCTGCCGCTGGACGACCCGGCAATGCGCAACTTCTTCGGATTTAGGTATAATACGAAAAATGGAATCGTGGAGACGGAAAACCCACTCGGCTGGACATCGCCAGCCGCCGGGTCTTCAAAATCATCAACGAGCGAGTTGCAAACCCTATGACAAACAAGACCAGCCTCCTCTTATCACTTCAAGCACTTGGAGTTCTGCGCGCACGCGGTCTGGGTTACACGATACCATGACGGTGAATTTTACAGGGTAGATGAGCACACAATGCAATCCCTCGGCAGGGGGTTATCACATCATGGATCCGATCTCGCCCGTCTCTCTCTGTGCGCAATGAAGATACATCGTCGTGGCACACATTGGGAATTTACACATAATCTGCGCGTCGAAGATTGGCCCGTCATGGTTAAGTTCCTTGCGGGAAACCATGCGCTGTGTCTATTAGCTCGCAAACCAAGGTGTGTTCGGCGAAACTCCGGATGGTTCATGTAAGTGTTAATTGGTTCAGGACCTCGGCTCATAGATCACAATCATTGAAGAATCGAGGCAGAGATTTGCTTCTGACATCATGACTCTTGATTTTTGCTTTTGGGTAGTCGGTTATGTCCGAGTGCCTTTGAGCTTCGCACAAGTTAATCGTGCAATTCTCTTTCAAAATTACTATACCGCGTATTTAGTGGCGATTGCAAATCCGCGAATCAGATCCACTGCGTAAATTAATCTCCAATGCACATCATTAGCGCAATCCATGTAGTATTCATGTAACGTTATCTTCATGAATTTTCATGCACTATCCAAGACTAGGAACATTATGTACCGTGAAAGAACGGTGAGCAACTGCGATCCAGGCGACAGGTCACCTTTTTACTGCATCTACAGAGAGTCAGGATCTCCCGTTGCCGTCCCAATAACTTTTCGGACGATCTGCCCCACGGCTTCTCCCCAAACCCCAAAAGCCGCCATTGTTATTGGATCAGACAAAGAAACACCCCCTCTTCGGACGCCAGGGATAATGTTTCACAGCCCATTTGCTTGGATCTCACCCTTGTCAAATGGCGCTAAGATACGTCTGGCGCCACTATTTATATCCAATCTGACTCCGCAGACCCTTTCTCAACAATTCTCGGCAGGAGAGAGTCTATGATACAGTATTCTACTGATAAAGGACTAATTTCCTATCTTCAATTAGGTTCTACTAGTGCAGTACCATTCCTAGGTATAATCTTTTACTCTGTCTCTGAATTCGCCCCTTGGCGCACTATCCCTCGGACCCACCGAGGCAAGCGAGATTTGGATGGACATTTAGGCTGGTTGATTGGCAGAGAACATGTCCACTTTTCCTCTCTGGAGTGTCCTTGTTGATTGGTGCCTGGAGGACCCCAGGATTGACTGACATGCCTGTTTTACCACCCTACAGGCCCCCCAGTGGATATGTTAATGTACGAACTACTGTTACCCAGTGGCAACGAAGTCATGACGTCCTCTACTTTCATTTTATTAGGTACATGTTCTGTATATACTTGTAGGCTGGTTACAGTATAACTAGAGTCACTGCAAAGTTTGCCATTCTGACAGATGTCACCTAATGTGGAATGTTCTCCATGTGCAGGTACCTGTATAGTATCCTTGCTCTTCAGGGAGGAAAAGGGAGCCTGAAGAAAGAGTTGAACAGTGGACAGTCCTAATTTATCCCATTATCCCAGTCTATCCTAGTTTATTCAGTTATTCAGCTATCCCAGTCCCGGTCCTATAGTCCTGTATTACAGCCTCAGGCACTCGTAATTACCCGTACCGTATCCGACCACCCTTTCCCCTCCTGGATTTGTTGTTCTTCTTCTCTTTCAACCTCTACTCACCATCATCCTCTTCCTTTTGGCCTCGTGGCCGTCCATTCCTTTACATCTTTTGGTCTTGCTTCCTTTGCCCGGTGCGGAAGATTCAATGACCCCCTCGAGAATTTGAAGGCCTCCAGGTTCCTAGGCTTTCCAGTCGCTGAAGGGAAGTCAAACGGTCTGGAGGTCTCTGGATCTTGTCGACCATCGACCAGGATTTTGTGGTTACTTCACTAGATTTTCTTATCTGTTATTTTCTCGCTGCGATGGCGTCCCTTTCACTGCCGCCGTCCCAGGGTATCCCGCATTTCGATCATCCTCAATCCAACGCCCCAGGCAATCGTCGCAGCATGGGCACCCCGTTGCCTAATCCCCCATTTGTATTCCCAGCACGGGATCCCGACGCCCCCGAGACCCAATCGGAGAACCCTGAGCACCGGGAACGACCCGCGTTACCGGCATTTTCTTTTAATCCTGGCTCTGAGCAGTCGTCGCATCTTTCAGCACCGTCTATTTCGAACCGAGCCGTTGGACATCGTCGACGTCCCAGTGAGTTTGTTGGTGGCGACCATCTGGTGACTCCAGAAACGGTCGGAGGGGATAAACGGGAAGAGCCTTCCATGGCAGCGCAACCCGGTCTGCCGCCTCCAGGGCCAGGTGTTGGTAGAGTTCCAGGACGTCGAAACCATGCCCATCGTCGTTCAGCTGCAATTTCTAATGTCGACTTGAATGCAATCACCAAAGCACTCGGTCCCAATCCTGGGGCTGGAAGTGCGCCTTGCACGCCTGCTGACCCTCAACACAAGAGCACAATCGACTCTCCTGCGCGACCAGTTTCTCAATCAGCCGTGAGTCTCGGCCGTCCTACGCCCCCTGCGTCTCCTCAATTCCCGCCTTCTCCTTCGATCCCTCCCGTTCCTCCGATCCCGGCTGCTCTCCAAGCGGAAATCGCCTCAAACAACCAAGCCCCTGAGGTTGGACGCCCTGTATCTGTAATCTCACATGAAACTTCCGACAGCATGGCCACAATCAAATTCCAGCAGCTTGACAAGCCTGCTTTCACAGACCGGGTAACACCGCGACCTAATCGCAAGCCAAAGCCGAGGCCGAAAACTGCCGACGCATCTTTGGCTATTGATTTCATGCAAATGGATGATCCAGCGGGAGTCTCTTCGATCAAACGTTCGCATTCCGCAGCAGGACATTCGCGCGCTCGAAAGAGCAAGTCCACGCCGCATCTGGATTCCACCCTGTCACCCGACGATGCCCACTCAACAGACCATTCTCGACCTTCCATCTCCGATGATGGTTCCGAAACATCCGACGATGAAGCGACGGAGAACACGACTTCCGACAAGTCACAGGCCAAATCGAAGAAAAAGAAGCAGAAGCGTGTTCGCTCTTGGGCTGGTTCCATTCTAACTCGCACCAAGAGCAAGAGTAAGCGCCACGCGAAGCACGACAAGCACGAAGAAAAGCAAGAGGCAGGGGACAAAACATCTGAGCCTCGCGTCCTCGCACCTCGCCCTCCTGCTCTCACTCGGACCAATTCAGAGGCTGGATCCGCTCTCGATGTCGATTTTGACAATGACGACGTTGTTGTCATCCGGACTCCCACCAACCCAACCATGCCTCCTTCTGCTCTCGAACCCGTTCAAAATGATCGTCCTTCTGTTCCCCCTGTATCGACCCTCGAAACCTCCTGGAAACCGAGGAGTTTCTATGAGCAGGAGACCGGTCCGCATGACAATATCCTGAGTAGCCCGATCATCGACCTCGATGCTGCACTTGGACCGTTCAACACACCCGACATGCGCCCAGGTGGTCAGGGTGCGAATAACAACAACTTCTCGGTGGCAACACAGCGTATGTACAGCGGTGGAAGACGTGGTGAATTTGTTGGCCCGGAGATGCGTTATCACCGTCGTGCGGAAAGTGCTCCAGTGATGCCCCCATTTGACCGCAGCGCTCTGGGAGCATTCCGTCTTTGTCCTAATTCCACAGTTGAGGCCCCGGATGTTTTTGACGAGGAGGAAGAGGACGCTTTCCTGGCTGCATCGCAGTCTCCCAAAAATGAGCGCGCGCCAGCTATCTCTTCACCCGCCAAGAAAGCAACTACCCCGACACCCGAGGATGATAAGAGGTCGGTCCACAGCAATGATACCTCCGACACCGAGGACACCACTCGTGCCCCTGCTGATAGCACCCCGCCCGAAAATGCTGGTCTTGGAATTCGGCCTAACGATCAATTTACAACCAATCAAGAACCAGAGCAGACACCCGCGGTTGATGAGGCTCAGATTGCTAGCAATCCCTTCACCTCCAAGCCTCGAAGCCCTGTGGAGATCTTGAGATCCGAAGAGCCTGCATCCAAAGGCATGGGACCACCTAGTCCTGACGTCTCTCCTCGCTTCTTGGCTGTCGACAAGCGACCATCCACGTCTCCTGTCGAGTTGATGCCCAACATTCCACCATTCTCGCTACAGCCGGGAGTTTCGCCATCTGAGTCGTCTTTCCCATCCCCGGGTGCTCCCCGATCAATTGCGGCTTCCTCGATGACTGACCGGCAGTTCTCTCACTCTTACCATCACCTTCCCTCGGATTATCCTTATGCATCAGTTGAAGATGTTCCATCTTTGACTAGCAGTGCATCCACCATGACCAACACACTCAACCGCTTCTCGGCAGCTTCCTTCTTCCCGCGTGCACGTCTTTCTACCGACAGAGCAGCATCTTTCTCCGGTGCTGGGACCCGCCGTACCAGCCAGGCTAACGCCTCCAAGCGCACTAGCTTAGCCAGTCTTTCCAAGCTGGTCGGTGGGCCCAATTCCGAGCGGAGCAAGCTGAACCAGGAGGAGAAACCCCCTGGAGATGCTTCTGAGAAGTCCAAGAAGAAGGGCCGACGCCTCAGCCGACTGATGCACTTCTGGAAGGTGAAAGACAAGGAGAAGTCTTGCAGTGAAGCGGCGCCAGCAAACGAGCGACCCCAGTCGTAAGCGCATGTGCGCTTTGGTCTTGATGCATTTTCACTTTGATTTACGGCGCAACTTGGCATAGCGACATCCTGACACATTCTTTTGAGCCATCCCTTCTCTGCGTGTTTCCCATTGCCTACTTTCGACAAGCGTGGGCGTCTCCCTTCAATCGATCGATCTGTACATATTGCACTCTGTTCCGGCTTTCCTGTGGATTTATTTTTCTTCGGCGGTTTCACCATTTGCGTCTCCCAGCCAGACGTTCATTACGAATTTCTTTACTTCTCAAGGCGTAATTGTCCTGAGTATGACCTTGCCTTTTCTTGTCAATCATTTATGCATCTTGTGTGAGTGACGCACGGATTTATTGACTTTCTCTACGATCGTTGCCCTGGGCCTCTTTTTTTCTATACTTTTTCCACTCTTGTTTGGGCTCTCTGCCTGGAATACCATTCATCCCCGTCGGAATCCTCCCTCGGGTCCTTTTCTTTCGTATCTGTGACTTGGTTGTGTATTTGTGTATTTGTGTGACTGTTGTGTCTTCACTGCTACAGGTGTGGATATCGTCGATAATTTGTCTCCCCCAAATAGTTTAGCGGACAATCCGACTCATTTTCAAGAGCGCACGAATCATTTTCCTTGTAGAATAATGCAGTCCAACTTATATTGTAGATATATTAGGGTAATGTCTTTGCGAAGTCCTTACTGTCTTAGCTGAACTAGACGCAATGTATTTCGGTAATGAAAGGAATGTATATATCACGAACCACAAGGGAAGCAAGATTAACTCAAAATCGGCCAAGCAAATTCCCAATCTCTCGTCATTTCCAATTGAGCAAGATGAATCTTCTCATCCTCGGCATCCTCAAACTCCCTCTGAGCAGAAACCAGACCATTGCCATCCGGCTGAACAAAATAAGGGGCATCAACCTCACACTGCGTATACCCACTTGGTATCCTCCCCTCATATTAAAACGCACGCACATGCCTCGCAAGACAAACAGAAGCCGCCGCAACAGAACAGTGCCCATACCCCTTAACCTCAACAATCTGCGACCCAACAAATGCCTCATTAGCCGAGCGCGCCGAGACAAGCGGACAGACAGGATCGTAGGAAGTAGACAGGATTAACAGCGGGTGAGCTGTTTTCACACCTTTCCGTGGAACATATGAATGTGTCTTTGGTATAGCCCATTGCTGTTTCATATAATAGAGCTTGAAACTCGATTCACTGAAGAGGCTTTCGTTTAGCCAGGGTGTGACTTTGTTCAGGAGTGCTTCTCGGCCTTCTGGCCAATGCTTTGGACCGCTAAGGCCGTCGTTTAGGAATATGAATGCGAATGATTGGTCGGGCATTCGCTCGCCGGTGCTGTAGGCTATGAAGGCGGGTGTTGCGTTACCTTGCATGAGTTCGTATAGATTATCCGCGAGGGCGAACCAGCTTGGTGGTTTGTATAGTGCCCTGAAGATGCCGTTGTACCATACCATGTCATGGTTCAGGAGACCGTAGATGGTATTGTTGATGTAGACACTAATCAGCTGATCTCGCAGTTTGACCATGAATGAAAGCACTGTGTCGCGTAGTTCTTCTTTAGATGTCGCCAGCGAAGAGAGTCGGCAGTTTGTAGCGCCGGCTTTGATGCACTCATCGAAGAATCCGTCTAGCACGGTGTCCGTGTCAACCATTGACTCTTCTTCGTAGTGTCCTTCGTATCGTTGCCACTGGTTCACTACGCCGTCGATTATAACCCGTTTCGCGCGTTCCAGGTATAATCCTGCATATGTCTGTCCGAGGAGAGTGCCGTAGCTGAAACCCCAGTAGATCATATCCCGTTGCCCGAGTGCGTCTAGGATGTTGTTCATATCTGCTGCTGTCTGTGGGGTATTTACGTACTTGGCATGCTCGCCCATTGTGTCGGCGCATGCTTTGACGAAATTCTGTGTCCATGCGTAGACTTCGGGACTATCAGTCACCGGATTGGAGGCTCGAACGCCTGATAATGCCGCTGCTGTCTTGGCGTCTGGGTAGCATGTTGCCACGGGTGTTGAGGTATTGACGCCTCGAGGATCGAATGAGAGGAGATGGAATCCATCGCCGACTATTGTCCGGATTTGTTCGCCTCCGCTGTATAAGAGATCGAAGCCACTTGCCCCTGGGCCACCGGGGTTCATGATGAGGTTTTGGGTAGCCTTTTCACTGCGCAGGCGAAAAAGCGGAATCGTGAATGTCTTGTCTCTGGAGTTTTCCAGATCGAATTGGTCCATTGGGACGGTGATGTTGCTGCACTCGATGTGGCTGCCTTTGAGGTCTCCACAAGGCGTCCATGTTATATGCTCGCCATGGTATTTGAAAGTTGTTGGTGCTTGCCTCTGGTATCGTCCGATAAAGAGGTCGTAGAAATCGAATACAAATACCATTGCCATAACAGCAGTTCCTACCCAGAGGAGACAGATTTTGATGCGATAGGTAGCCCCCTGCATCCTGGTGTGATTTCTTGGTAGATGTTTCTCATCCATGGTGCTTTGGGTTCCAATGAGGGCGACTCATGTATGGGAGAAACATGTTTTCGAAGATCGTCTTACTCGACGCGCGTGGGGCGGAGTCGGAGCTTCGAGTCGGAGTCCGGAGTAAGGAGTACATGCAACAACGTCTTTGTCGCGTATGGTCTGACATTTAAATTGCTTGATTGAAATGTCAGACACCATTTCTGGCGCTTAAAATGATGTTTTAGCATGTTTATGCTGTTTTGTGCATTTGATATACGGATTCAATCCTAAAATCTCCCATAAATCGCCTCTAACCCGAAGTTACGTTACCATCGACCTCTATTAATGTATCACCTTACTTCTCCTAGCTAGAGACTATACCTAAATCACTAGATATTGTCATTCCATCAGTTTTCACAAGAAAAATAGGTCATGCCTTTAACGTGAGACGTCTATAGATCCCGATAACGATAAGGAAAAAAGTTCACCCCACATTGCATGAGATCTTCTCTCGTTCTCTCTACTTCACACAACCTGGAAATACACCTATTTCTCAATCCAAAATGCCAGGCCCACGTCAAGGAAACCGCAGGAGATCCCCTGGCCCCAAAGCGAAACCACAACGCGCCAAACAAGCGCCACCCGCGAACAAACAGCACGTCAACAAAATCGAGCGTGAAGCCGCACTAGAGACCCAGCCCGAAAACCCCAATGGTTTCGAAATAGTCAGCAAAATTCATCTCTCGCTCCAACAATTGCTCCTCGATGTATTCAAGACAGCCCTCCTCTCGAACCAAGCACCCGCAGAGTCGACACCTGCAAGCCCAGACGCAGAGTCCAGTGAATCGCAATCAGAGGACAAGAAAGATGAGCCGCTAGATATGAAATCTTTGATTCAGACCATCAAGGGTCTTCTCTATCAGCGGGACTTTGACTCGGCCTTTACTGAGGCGGGTGAGGATTTGTTGCGCGCTTATGCCTTGCGCTGGAGTGCATCGCGCTCTTTGGGATACGCGGGGTTGTTGAAGGGTGTGCTATCCTGGATGAAGGAGGAAGAGGAGAATACCAGAGGTCGTTCTAGGACGTCTTCTAACAAATGTACTCGGGTTGTCTGCATTGGCGGTGGCGCCGGTGCTGAAATTGTTGCCCTTGCGGCCGCATGGAGAGATTTGGGTCATGGTGCCGAGTCACTAGAGGACGGTGTTGCCAGCGTGTCTCTGGAAGACACCGAAAACAAAGAAGAAAATATGCCAGAAATCGAGGGCGCAGCGGGACCAAGTCTCTCCGTTGCCGCCGTCGATATCGCCGACTGGTCGAAGATTGTCGATCGACTTTCGCGAACTATCACGTCGGCCGAAGTGCCGTTCCCGCAAACGACGAGGTATCGCTCACCATTACTTCCTCTCAGCGGGAACGACTTCTCTGTGTCGTTCCGCCGGGATGATGTCCTCACCATGCCCGAAGAGGACTTGAGGGAAGTGTTCATGGGCGCTCCTTCAGCTACACCCTTCTCTTCCATCCTCGTTCCTATCATGTTCACATTGAATGAGCTTTTCTCTACATCCATGCCTAAGACTACTGGATTCTTGCTCCGCATGACGGAGATTCTCCCTGCCGGCGCCATCCTTCTCGTTGTTGATAGTCCCGGCAGCTATTCGACTTTGAAGCTCGGTAAGGGACCAGATGGCGAACCGCAAGAGAGGAACTATCCAATGAAGTTCCTCCTTGATCATACCCTGCTGTCAGTAGCCAAGGGGAAATGGGAGAGAGTTTACACGGAGGAATCGAGGTGGTGGAGACGCGACGACAAGCGGTTGAAGTACGAAGTTGGTGAAGGGGCTGGGTTGGAGGATATGCGGTTCCAAATGCATGTGTATCGGCGCTTGTAGACCTATATATCACGATATGTAAATACCCCATAACGAGGATACGATTGAATCATCTAAACAGAGCATGTCGGAGTGAGGTTTGGTATTGCTACATATCAGAAAGTGGACTAGATCGAGCCACTCCAGTTGCGCCATGAGGCCAGGCAGGCCCCAAGTCGCGGCAAAGATTGCGATTAATTGGTACATTCAATGAGTTGTGAAAACGGGGCCCATGATCCCCGAAACATCCTTATAATCTCCTTAACTCCGCAGACCCAGCAGAAGGCTGGTGCTCTTGCCACCATCCTTTCCTTCTCCACCGGGCAGATAAGTGACGTTAGGGTTCCGGGACAGAGTCTGGGCGATGTCTTTGCTGGCCTCGATGCGACGAATCTCGATGAGACCGCTACCGGCCTTGGCTACGGCCTTGCTGATAATTTCGGCACTCTCGGCTTCACCCTCAGCGCGGATGACATTAGCCTGGCGCTCCTGCTCGGCACGCTCGACAATGAAACGGGCCCGCTCGGCGTCCTGCTGGGCGATCTGCTTTTGCTCGACGGCTCGTGTGAACTCCTTTCCGAAGGTCATGTGGGTGATGGAAACATCCTCGAGGGCGATGTTGAATTGTCCGGCACGCTTCATAAGGTCGGTACGGATGCGGTTGGAGACAGCTTCACGCTGCGTGATGAGTTCGGCGGCGTCGAACTGGGCCACGATTGCCTTCAGGACTTCGTTACCGATGGAGGGGAGGACACGCTCATCGTAATCGGTACCGTATGACTAGATAGATCTAGGTTAGTCCGTTTCCCCTTTAAAATGCCGAGAATCACAAAAAAGACAAACCTGGTAGATTTGGGGCAGCTTCGGCACCTCCGGGCGGTGCAGCACACGGAGCGTCAAGCTAACCATCTGCAAATCCTTACTTCCTGTCGTGGTGGAAATGTTACGAGGCTTTGTCCGGACATCGTAAACAATTGCGCGCTGCAACCAGGGGATCAAGAAATGTGTGCCTTCGTTGACGACCTTCTCTTGCACACCAGACACTCGGTCGAAGATGACGGCTCGCGTACCGCCCTTGACATCGTAAAGGGAATTTTGCACGACTATGCCACCGAGGGCCACGGGAAAAGCCAGCCGATAGACTTGTTGGAGGACGTTGGCCATTGTTGGAGGTGGAGGGGGAGGTGATGAGGAGTCGATGATGGAGATGATGTTCTTTTGCTCACCTCTTGAGGTTTCCCAATCGGGTTTAGTGCTCATCCAAACCTCCAACTTCGCCCGAGCCCTTCGTCTTTTCCCTTCCCCGTTTTGCTCCTCCCAATCCCTTCCCACCTACTCCTCTCTTTTCCCTCGAATCATTCAAAATGGGTGGCTCAGTTGACCCCAAGAACGGACAGTAAGTCGTTTTGTCCTGACTCCTTCGAGTGCCGGGCTTCCGGATGCGTTAGCCGCACGATGCATCCCACGTCAATCGAGCCCCATGTCAATTGAGGTTCTTCTATGCGGCTCAATTGCTTCATTATTTGGCTATAAATATACTGACGCATTTCTTTCTATAGCTTCATCGGCGTTTGGGGAGAGTTCGGTACGTTGACAATCACCCTTGAACCCTTCGAATGAGTCGGAACGCACGCGGAACCTATCTTCGACATGGCCGGAAAGACCACGACCATAATAGAAGAAGAGACGCAAAGCGACATCGCAGGATTAACCAATTCGACTCGATCGCTAATATCGCACTCGCAGGCTGCCCGACCCCCCAGCGCATCGCCACCTACTCGCTGTCCCCTAACCGTCAGCGTCCCTTCGCCGGTGCCGCTCACGCCGCCATCTTCAACACCTTCCGTCGTTTCCGCCAACAGGTTCTCTACGTTGTGCCTCCCTTCGTCGTCGCCTACGCTGCCATGGAGTGGGCCATTGAGCGGTAAGACTGCCCCGGAAGCGACGCTTCGAAATGTGCGCTGATTTGATGACTTTCTAGCAACCACTACTTGAACTCCAAGCCCGGCCGTCTCGAGGCTGGCCACGAGGAGTAAATTGTTTTCTGTTCGGAGTGAGGTTGGATTGGTATAGCAGAGCATGATACACCCAAGACTCTGCACTTGTGGGGAGCTGTATGCTTGTACAGTAACTAGAAAGCAATCGACCATTTGAATTTCCTTTGTCTGCCAACCTTTTCTACGCCCTTTCTTAAGCATATTCTGGCATCTTGAAAGTCGAACTCAGGTAAGCGCCATTCTGGGGCACATCATTGGCCCCGTGAGACAGCGGCCCCACTTCTTGATATACAACTACGCGTCTTGCCCATGGCAATGAAGATGGGAAATACCCAATGTCACTATGTCACAATATATCTGGCGTGAAGAGTTTGCTCGAGTTCAGGGCCCTAGCCCATTTGGAAGGTTGTAACTCGGTCTGATTCCTGGTTTATCCTAGGCTCTGTGCCTTCTCAATTGTCGCACACATTCAGACCTTACTATAACAGGGATCATAAATTTGTATACAGTGCTACTGCTGAAGTATTGAACCGTCTCTACACGAAAGCCTCGAAGTGGTTACAGCCGTTTCAGGTATTGTTTTCGCCCTTCTTTGGCCTCTCTTCACCTTTTTTTCACCCATTTGAATGCTTCAGGTTGTAGTTGTTTGAAACTAGTAATACCTTCACACAATCACCAGTCTCAGGGTCCCAAATCTCAATATCTTGTTGTTTACTGATTGCAATATAACCATCAGGCCAATATAGTAGCCGCACTGATCAATTTGGGGAGTAACAGTTGTCAACTAATACGACCATCTGGAGAGGATGATACGCGAGGGCTGTGACTTGAAGGACCTTCTTAGATTGGTTGCAGTCATTGAAAGTCTCTAGTCTATTAAGGAAACTTGTGTAAATTCCATCCAAGCCCCTTAGCAGTTGCTGCACCCGTTCGAGAAGCTGTTTTGATAAGCATTGCATAAGCTCTCTAACCACCAAAAGAGACCTATGAGAAGGTACCGTCAGCCCTATCTCGGAATATGTTTTAACTTTATTCAAGCCTTCTTCAGAGAGCTGTGAGTCCCTTTGCCTCGTTATCCTTAGCTATTTTGCGGGCTCGGCGACTTGGTTTGTTTTCCTTCAGGTTCGACTCGTGATGTCGGGTGAGATCGCCCATTTTCACCTTGAAGAATGGCAAGTTTGTCGACGAGATTGGCGAGGAGCAGGCTCCCACAGCTCTCCAGCGGCTGGGATTAGTGTCTCCTCCTAATCCAGGCAATGATATCAAGTATGATGCGGAGGGTAATCATATTTGAAGTATAAAATAGCCCAGGCGAACAATTGTACTGTCAGTGTCATCTTGAATGCTTTGTTTACTCGTTCCTTCTCCTATAATAAAGATTCCTCCGTTTCTTCCCAGAGGTTACGACATGCGAAGTTACAACAAAAGATTGTATAAGTTAGATAGTTTGTCCGTCAACCATCGGCGCCTTGGCTTGTAGGTGGAATGAACGCCAACCAATTCTTGCATAAATTGAGACCTAGTATTGTATCGAACGATCAATCCTTAGTCAAATATCTCTTTATGAGAAAAATACGCAAAAAGAAAAGAATAAAGTCAACAAGACCTGTAGATCAAGGCGGTGAGACGGCCTTGGAATTTTCATGCCCAGAGTGCCCCACCACAGCCCACGCCCAAAGGAGTCAAAGTACCGCAAAACTTTGGCGCCTTTTTTCTTCGCATGCTCCGTCTCCCCCGGATCTCTTCTTCTTTCTTCTCCCGTTCAACTTTTTTTCGTTTCAATTCCACCTTCAAAATGAGCGAGCTTACCCACCCCACCATCCAGGGTATGATCCCGTACCCCGCGACAATTCTTCACCCCCACCTCGATTGAGCGTGCTAACCCTGCTCTTAGATGGCTGGTTCTCCGAGAAGTCCGGCATGTGGCCCGGTCAGGCCATGAGCCTGAAGGTCAACCAGATCATTCACCACGAGAAGTCCAAGTACCAGGATGTCCTCGTCTTCGAGAGCAGCGACTACGGCACCGTCCTCGTTCTGGACAACGTTATCCAGTGCACCGAGCGTGATGAGTTCTCCTACCAGGAGATGATCACTCACCTCGCCATGAACTCCCACCCCAACCCCGAGAAGGTCCTTGTCATTGGTGGTGGTGATGGTGGTGTCCTCCGTGAGGTCGTCAAGCACGCCTCCGTCAAGGAGGCCACCCTGTGCGACATCGATGAGGCTGTCATCCGTGTCTCCAAGAAGTACCTCCCCGGCATGGCCATTGGCTTCCAGCACCCCAACGCCCACACCCATGTTGGTGATGGCTTCGAGTTCCTGAAGAACCGCCAGAACGAGTTCGACGTTATTATCACCGACAGCTCCGACCCCGAAGGTCCCGCCGAGAGCCTCTTCCAGAAGCCCTACTTCGAGCTTCTCAAGTCCGCCCTCCGCGAGGGAGGTGTTATCACTACCCAAGGTTGTTCGTCACCTTTCTTTTTGCCCCTGCACTCAGATCAATTGCCTTTTGGTCGCTCAACTCCGTCCTTCCCTTTCCCACCAACCTTTTACCACTCTTTGTTATTCAAAAAGATCACCTGGCTAACCCTTTTCGCACCACCCCGCAACCAACCCGCTTGACGGGCTCGGTTTTGCGGAGCTGTGCCTTCTTATCTAATAGCCGAGAACCAATGGCTCCACCTTGACCTGATTGCCGACCTCAAGAAGTCCTGCAAGGAGGTCTTCCCCGTCGCCGAATACGCCTACACCACCATCCCCACCTACCCCTCCGGCCAGATCGGCTTTATGGTCTGCTGCAAGGATGCCTCCCGCAACGTCCGTGAGCCCCTCCGCACCTGGTCCGCCGAGGAGGAGCAGAAGCTCTGCCGCTACTACAACCAGGACATCCACCGCGCTTCCTTTGTCCTGCCCAACTTTGCTCGCCAGAAGCTCAACGCATAAATGTCGTGATATCTTAAAAGCTTAATGGTCTTTATATTCTCATGACGATATTGAAATGAAATCACGTATTTCCGAGCCATCGACCCCATGGTCTGCGCTTTGCTTATTTTGTAGAACAGTTGCCTTTGAAGAAGCTTAACTGGAATGTACCTGTCCTCAATTGGGCTGCTTTTGCTCGCCCAAGGTGGGGTGGAATGGAATTTGGTGCCCCAAAGTCTATTCTTCAGGCACCAGGCCGTGAGGTTGTTGTGGCCCTGAATACTGGCCGTCGAACACCTCCACGTCGTCGATTGCACTCCGAACTAGCTAAACCTCGCTTCATATACAGTATCGCAATGAATCAAAGGAGCACTGGAGGCATCATACCGCCGGATAACCGCCGATGGAGCACCCAATTGGAGTCCCGGCTGGGTATTCGGCTCTCTCAGATCTGCAGGGACAGGAGATATGCCCAGAAGACAGCAACACACACCAGCCGAATGCATACAGACCTATTATTTTGATTGGGCACACCACTGGACTACCCTGGGACTCCAACGGAAGAATAAGTCGGCGGTTGCAATGCAGTTGCTGTTGATAAAGCTGACAGTTCATAGACTCACATTTACATCATTGCTTGTCTTTACTTTGCCCTACAGATGATTTATAAACTTCATTTCCTCCCTAATATGTTTTATGCGTTACATCTGCCAGTGGTGAGAATGAGGGTCGGCAAGGCTGACATTAGGCGCCAAGGTTTCCTATCAAGAGCCCGCTACAACTTGATTTTCCCATCCACCATTCTTTTTCTCTCATGCACCTGAAAACCCTCCCCAGCGGCTTACACGATGATACTCGCCTTAAGGGCGAGCAAGCTACTGGAAGTGGCAGCCACAGTCATTACTTTGCTCTTCGTTTTTGTCTCTTTTCTCGTCAACTATGAACGGGAAACCCACAGCACGTCTTCGGTCCCACGGAAGACTTCCTTACGAGTAATATGTGTTGGTCTTACATCGGGTTCTTACATTGCTGAGGTGACTGCTTCTCTGCAGCGCCATGGACCTGGTCCAACACCAGATTATCTATTCATGACTGCCACTTTTGCCTTGGCATGGGCTTCAACCTGCCTCCGCAAGGAGCTACGCATTTCCGAAATCTTTGGTCTCTCCACAATCTCGGTCGCATTTGGGATTCCAGTTCTGGCCCTAGGTGCCATGTATCCAGTACATTCCACTGCATACAAAGCATTGCTGGCTATTGGGTTTATTCGACTGCTTCTGGTGGCTGGGATGCTCATCGATTGCCTCGTGTGCTATCTTTCACACGAAAAGGCACTGAAGCAAGAAGCAGCGCAGGAGGTGCAGCCTCTCCTCGGTGACCCGAATGGCCAGGTCGCCCACACTCAGGTCTCATACAGCAATTCCTCGCGCTCATCCGTATCTTGCCATACTAGTGAGTCTTCTAGTGACGACTGGGACTCGGATCATCCCGACGATGAAGAGGATGAGATTAGCGACACTCGTGCCGGCCAGCTTCGTAAGAGCGGCAGCTGGATGGTCTATCTCCACAACTTCAAGATCTTTCTGCCATATCTTGTCCCCAGAAAGGACCTAAAAGTGCAAGCCTGCATCTTTGCTTGTGTGCTTTGTCTGATCACAGACCGCTTCTTGAACGTCCTGGTTCCTCGCCAGCTTGGGATTGTTGCGGACAAACTCTTTGTAGGAGAGATGCCATTTTCAGACCTGGGCATTTACTTCATCCTGAATCTGCTGCATGGCGATTCGGGCTTGCAAATGATTCGGACGCTAGCCAAAATTCCTATCGAACAATTTTCGTATCGTCAACTTACAAACGCCGCCTTTAATCACGTCATGGGCCTGGCAATGGAGTTTCACTCCGACAGAGACTCTGCTGAGGTGATGAAAGCCATTGAACAGGGTGAAACACTAACTAATATCCTGGAGACCGCCATCCTGGAGATTGTGCCAACTGTAATCGATCTGTGTGTGGCGTTTGGGTTTCTTTACATAAAGTTCAATTCGTCAGCTGCACTATGCATGCTCATCGCATCGCTAGCATTCATGGCTCTTGAAGTCATCACCTCTAGCTGGAACGTGGAAAACCGCCGGCGACTGACCAAGGCCGAGAGGGCCGAGGCGCGGGTCATGCACCAAGCCATTCAGGGGTGGCAGACTGTCTCCGCCTTCAGCATATTTTCGTATGAGAAATATCGCTTTGGAGGGGCTGTCGACAAGCACCTTGTGGCAAAGCTAAACTGGTCCCTGAGGGATGTGTATACCAGGGCTTTAACGGAGGCGCTCGTCCCGGTTACCTTCTTCTGTCTTACGTGCCTCATTGCCAACGAGATCTACCGGGGACGTGCATCTCCCGGTGACTTTGTCTTTCTAATTCAGTACTGGGATTACCTTATTTGGCCGATCCGGTTTCTATCGCACGAATACCGCGGGCTAGTGCAGCAGCTGATCGATGCAGAGCGGCTGCTCGATTTGCTCACAACGGAGCCCACAGTCGCAGACAAAGAAGACGCTCTAGATCTGGGTTCAGTGAAAGGGCTCGTCGAGTTCGAAAAGGTGGGCTTCGCGTATAGTGCTGACAGAACTGCCATCCAGAACGTCAACATTTCTGCGCCACCTGGTGAGACTATTGCCCTCGTTGGCACCACCGGAGCAGGCAAGTCGACCCTCATAAAGTTGCTGCTCCGTTACTACGATGTAACATCAGGTAGCATCAAGATTGACGGTCATGATGTTCGCGGCGTGACGCAGGGCTCGCTGCGAAATGTCCTCGGCGTGGTTTCACAGGACCCTATTCTCTTCAACGCATCGATCATGGAGAACCTTCGCTATGCGAAAGTCTCTGCCTCAGATGAAGAGGTCTACGAGGCGTGCCGATCTGCCGCAATTCACGACAAGATCCTCTCCTTCCCCAAGGGCTACAACACCAAAGTCGGCGAAAGAGGGGTTAAACTGTCTGGAGGGGAGGTGCAGCGTTTGGCGATTGCACGAGTTTTTTTGAAAGACCCGCCAATACTTGTCCTAGATGAAGCAACGAGTTCCGTCGATACGGAGACCGAATCGCAAATCCAGGGTGCGCTAAAGCGGTTGAGTAGGAAGAGGACCACGTTTGTCATTGCCCACCGGCTCTCGACTGTTGTTAGGGCGGACCAGATCTTAGTTTTGCACGAGGGAACAATTGTTGAGAGGGGTAGCCATGAGGAACTGTTGCGCAAGCGCCTCAGGTACTACAATTTGTGGCAGAAGCAGTTTGGTGGTTCAGCAGAGGCGTTGGTCGAGCTATAGAAGAAAGAGCGCTGTTACTGCGTTGGTTGCGTTACTCTAAGAACTAGTATCGAATATTACTGCAGTATTACGACTGTCACTGTATGAGATGACTGTATGGCCGAAGTAGTTAAGGGTACCATCAGTGTATCGGATCATCCCTGCCACTGCTTTCCGATACGACAATCTGATCGCGACTAAAAGACTCGATGTATGCCGAGCGGAATAACGGACCCACCCACGGGGAGCTTCCGAGCCTCTGGCCACTAGAAACAATGACCGACGCGTCGGAAAACCTTGAACCAACGACCGTAGTCTGAATCAGGACGCTTAAAAGGGCGTCAAACCTAACTGTTTTCGGCGCCCAAGTTACCGTCACCTAGCGTTGTGGTGCATCACACCTAATTTGAGAGTTCTTGGTTTTCTATGCACCGTTCGAAAATCTATGTTTCATTGCTAAGTTGTGCCAAGAAACTTCAACGCCATATGTACAACATGTTTGATAACTAATATGATAACCTTACTAATTGCGTGTCATTTGATCTATTGATACAGACAACCTTTATAGGATAAAGCGGGGAGGAGTCGGATGGAAGTCCGAAACCCTGTCAACGCTTGCTTTTCCGCAAGGGCTTTTCCGCCAGGACTGAATGAGCTCAAATCCGCTAAGATTTGGGATTTCCCCGCATTTCCTTTTTATAGGAAGTTACTCGTGTCTATCTGGGTCTCGGATATAAAGCAGAAGATAATTCTCGGATCCTAAGACGGGCGAGGACACTAATTTGCAAGATGTCCAAACCTTCTAGTGTTCATATCGAGGCCTCAGATGGTGGCATTAATCAAAGAGAAGATGCCGGTATAAAAGAGGCACAATGGTCTGCAGAGATCGATCCAGCTCTCCTGCAGAAAGTCATTCGCAAAATCGATATGCTCGTTATTCCATTTGTTTGCATCACGTATTTGATCACTTATATCGATAAAGCTATGCTAGGGTATTCCGCCGTGTTCGGTTTGAAGGAATCTTTGAACCTCAAGGGAACAGAGTATAGCTGGCTTGGTTAGTTCGGCTTTCTCCCCAGAATGTTTATAGCTTACCGAGTCTATTCTCACAGGGAGCATGTTCTATTTTGGCTATCTTGCTGTATGTCCTTGAGAAGCTCATTGAGCCAATCATTTGTCTCACATTTCATATAGTTTGAATATCCAACCGCATTCGCCATGCAGAAACTTCCCGTCTCTAAATGGCTTTCAGGAAATATCATACTCTGGGGTGGAATAACAATGGCCTTGGCAGGTTGCAGTCACTTTGATTCCTTTCTGGGATTGCGCTTCTTTCTAGGTGCTCTAGAGTCATGCTCCACGCCAGCCTACCTTCTCATCACAGCAACATGGTACACGGTCGAAGAACAGCCAATTCGAATCGGTTGGTGGTCAACCTTTCTAGGAATTGCAAACTCCTTTGGGGGTCTTTTGGCCTTTGCTATTGGCCACATAGATGGCTCACTGGCATCTTGGCAATATCAATTCATCATCATCGGCGCCATATCTTCAGCTTGGGGTATCTTTATGTTTTTCAACTTGGCTGAGAATCCATCATCTGCGTATGTCAAAATTTCCTTCTAATAACATATCCATTGACTGACTAGCCAGTCGCTGGCTAAACAACGAGGAGAAGGAGATCGCAATCCGTCGGTTGGGACCTAGACACCACGGAGGCAACATTAGCGAAATCAAAAGGTATCAGCTCGTAGAAGCAGTTGCCGACCCAAAGACATGGATATTCTTCCTCTGTGGAGTCTGCACTCAGGTGGTAAATGGAGCGGCGAGTAACTTTGGAAGCTTAATTATCCAAGGATTTGGCTATTCGAATCTTGTGGCCACCCTATTCCAAATACCCTACGGAATGGTGATTTTGGTTTCTAACGTGTCGGCGATGTACATCCAACGATGGCTTCCTGGGCAAAAGAGGTGCCTCGTCGGTGCTCTTTACGTATGTCCTGCTCTGGCGGGCGCTGTCGGCATCCATACTATATCGCGAGATCACAAGGCTGCCCTTCTTGTTTGTTACTGGGTATTGTTCATAATCTTCTCCAGCCAGCTTTCTGTGAACTGACTTTATGCCTTAGCTGACCAGTACATATACTGCGTCTTTCGCGATGATCATGTCTCTAATCACAGCCAATACCGGTGGCTCCACTAAACGCACAGTGGTCAATGCTATTTTCTTCATTGCATATTGTGTCGGTAATATTATTGGACCTTTCGCCTTCAAAAGTGATGAGGCTCCTCAATACACCTCTGGCATTGTGGCTATGCTGGCTGCCTATGTTGTGGAAATATTTCTGCTGTTGAGCTTTGCAGTTTATATGAGAAGGCTGAATAGTGACAAGGATAAGACTCTTGAAAGAGAAGGTTGGAGTCTTGATAGAAGTGGGCTACAACAACTTGGAGGCTCAGTGGCCGATCAAACGGATAAGGAAGATGTCCATTTCAGATATTCCTACTGAATCGTTCGCCAATATCAATGTTGATCATACTGAGCATATTCAGAGCCCCGGGTATAATGCAACCAGCACCCGGGTGAACAGGAGGGCTATGCCACCGTTGGGTGGCGTCACCCTACACATATTAGTTGTATGTAGAATAGACAGAGGGTGCGGAGCTGGGGCGCCGTTACCCTGTGTGCCGCACATAGCGCTTTGCAAAGCACGGCGCGTAAAGAAAAAAGAAAAGAAAAGAAAAGAAACAGAAACAAGATAGGTAGACTCACTTAGTTTCACCGAGCACAGGGACTGGTCTGTGTACGCTTTTTGTCTTGGCACTCAAATAGCGAAGAGCAAAGTAAGGCGAAGGATCCATCTACGATGATCTATATCCTAAAAAGTCAATCCCCTGGGTGCGTAGCTGAAAGAGTTCGACTGCTATCCAACCAATAACACCGGGCCACGTCTGCAGCCGCAACTAAATATTCAGCTGCGCAGTATGATGCTTGTTTGACACCACGAACCAAAGCCCGATAATATAGATCCCTAGTTAACAGCAAATAGCAGGAAAGCAACATCACCTGCCCAACATGATATGCCAGGGCTAAAAGGGAGAAGAAAACAAGAAAGAATTACTAAATGTGGAGGTTTCTCCATCCCTGATTGGCAGGAGACAGTGTCAGCACTAAGGACAACTAATAACCGGCAAGAATCGTTGACAAAAAGACCCAACCACGCAAGAAACCCACAATAACTTTGCTCGAAATAAGCAAGCTTAAGCTGTGAGGTTAAGAACGTACCTTAAATATTTAACCCGCCCAACTCCCGCAGACCTCAAACATTATCTTTTACTCTTGAATTTTCTTTGCCCTATAACACTCAAGCTCAGCCCTAGCGCATTATTTACACTTTTTTGTTACCAACCCTCAAAATGGGTGTTGAACTACCCATGCATATTATTTAGCACTTATACCACCAATGGCCGAGCTAGTCGGCACAATAGCAAGCGCCATAACCTTCGCTGCCCTTGTCGCCCATGTGGGAAAATCGATAGTAACGCTGAAAGAATGCTGGCACGACATCCACAACGCTCCCGAGAATCTACGCGCCCTTGTGAGAGACATCGAGCTATTCAGTCTAATATTGGACGAAATCGAGACCGACCTCCAGCAGCAGTCTCTTGTTTCGGCGCTGGGCAATAGCAAGCATGCCGCACAGAGCTATCGGTTTTGTAAGGAGGCGGCGGAGGACTTGGATGCGCTGTGCCAAGAGCTATTGGAAGACTTGAGGCCGGGCGGCAATCGTAGCGCGGGAGGTGGGAAATTGAATAGATTAAGAAGGGGTTATGGAGCTGTTAAAGTAGGGATGTTTAAGAAAGGGAAGGTTGAGAGGCTTGTGGAGAGATTGCAGAAAGTTATGCGGCTGCTTTTGTTGTCTCAGCAGTGTTATACCAGGTATGATATTTCCGTCTGCTGCGGTCTTACCATATGCTTTTGGGTAGATGACCTGCTCACATGTCTGCATAGGGCTCTGATTCAGGTTCAACCTGAACTGATTGCACAGAGGATTGCGCAGGATATGAAGCCAACGGTCACACAGATAGAGTGGTCTGAGTTGAGCTATACGCCTGTGGCTTATGGTATGTTGATCAATAGAAATTCTCTCAAAATCAACATGAAACTAAAGTCTTGATCATTTAGCAGAGAGAAAAGAGCCCCGCTGTTTAGAACCAGTCTCAACATTGCCAAATAAGTCAATCAAAGCTCAGAGAAGCAGTTATCTGTGGCGTCTCAGTCTCCCATCTTGGATTACTGCCCAAACGTTTGAGCTAGCTGGCACGCAAGCGCGTGATGGTTGGAAATGGGATTTCCGTAGTTACAATGAAATTCGCGAGGACTCAAAAACAGTGCAATGTGTCGAAACCGGCGATCTCAAAGGGCTACAAAAATTGTTTGCTTCAAGGCAGGCTTCGCCTTTTGATCGTGTCAATACTACGGGTTACACTCTGCTATTTGTGAGTAATACAGGGGGTATCTATCCACCTTCAATTACATATTGCTGACATGGTGACTTTGCTTTTGCTTTCTTAGTATGCACACTCCGCGAACCGGGCAGAGATCATTAAATTTCTTTTACAAGAAGGAACAGATCCTGGTCTTCAGGGACAAGGCAAAGTTGAGTTCAACACAGCCCTCCGGCATTTAGTATGGACAGGCAACATGTTCAGTCGTGAAAGTCGACATTTACTCCCATCAATGCGTCTCCTCTGTCCCTCGGAAGAAATGATATATGAGACACCGGAAGAGGTCCTGGGTGGTATTCTCTCGGATTTCCATGGCTCTGCAGAAGAGTTCCTCTTCTTTCAGCGCCAGTTCTGTCCAACCTTCTATGATATGCCCCAGTGGGTTCGAATCGCAGTGGCAGCCCGAGCGACATCGGGTATCTGGGATGCGAATCATATGCCTGAGCTTGTTCGAACTATCCTTGGCGCAAAACCATGGAAGCCCGAGAACCTACAATTAAAGACCTCTTGGCGGTGGTGGACAGAGATGACCCTGGTGCATTGTATTGCGATGAGAATTGGAGGAAGTCGAGCCGCGCTGGAAAAGCTCCAACGAATGCGGAGAGCATCAACACTTAAAGGCGGGAGGGGTGGTACCCTTGAATTTGAGAAGGAATACCAAGAAGCACTAAGCCTCTACGAGGCTTGGAATGCTTTATTCCGCGATCTCTTGCTTGCGGGTGTGGATCTACACCATGTTGTCGGTGGAATGACACCGTTCCTCGCCTTTTTAGGGGGGTTTATCTACTGGTGGGATTTTAATGGATGTGCTATGGGAGGATGGGATATTGCACTTCAAGCTTGGGTGACAGACATTCAGACCGGGGGTGTTGATCTACAGAAGTTTGGACAAATGGAGGATCAACTATGGAAGAAGGGTTTGACCGAACGCGATGTGTTCTGGAGAAGAAATTGGGGGTGGCAGCGTGTCATTGGGTTCTCTCATAGTCAATATCCACAGGATTGGACATTGTGGCTGTCGGAACGATCTGACGATTATTCTGGGGAATTCTGGGAGATGGTGGAGCAGCCAGTCACTATGATTCCAGGCGCTTGGCCGGATACATAGGTAAAGTCCCCCGGTTATTATATAGTACATGCTGTCGTGAGGCTCTGAAGCCACGTAGGCTAGGAAAGAACACTACGCCAATACTATCCTAGCAAATTAGCTGTGTTGTGATTCAGACAGTTCATTTTAAAGGCAGTACTGCTATTTAGGGCAGTCGAAGTGAATGTATGCACAAGTACTGTATTTCTCATTCAATCTGAAGGTAGAGACCTAGCCTCCTGGTAACAATCTTAGGCAATAAGGAGGGAGCAACGGGTGAGCAGGTTGCTGAGTTAGGGCTCAGTGGGCAGGACTATTTCACCCTGCATCAACCTCAACAGTACATGCATTCTTAAGTATTTTGTTCAATTGGCACTGTACATTCGCTTGAATGTAGTCAATTTATCTATTCATTGCTGCATATATACAAGTTGAGACCAGGGAGGGTAAAAAAGCAGTAACGTCACTTTCTGATCATTCTTTTAACTTCATGCGACAAGGCTATACCGCAAGTACCTGCGTGTCACTTTTCACGTCTATACACGTAGTTGACTCTTTAAATAACATATCGGTAAAGTGATGGTTGGTATGGGGTGGGATCTGTCACCCGGAATCTCGAGTTCCTCGTTGTGAAGGATAACTGGAGATCTCTGGGGATCTCTGGAGGTGTTGGGGGACATCATTGTTTTCGTTGCGAACCTTTTGGTCACACGGTCATAAAAGTAACGCGGTTTTCGACTTCACTTTTGACCTAACTTGAGTCCGTCTTCATCTTTATCTCCCCCGTCAACTCAGTCCACCGGTACGTCCAACCTTCTATTTAGAGATGACATCCAATTAACTAGATTTCTCGAGCACAGGCACCGTGATACTTTGCGGACATGGATCTCCCTTCTTACTCCATCTACGATGGAACCTTCCACCCGGCCAAAGTTGCCTTGATTTCCTTGAACCACCTTCTGATGAAGGCCGAGGGACACGTCAATGCTGCCACCTTGTTGACAGCCAAGCTTTACGCTGACTCGAAGCCGTTCAAGTTCCACGTGCACCAAGCCATCCAAAAGGCCGAGGAAATGTTGGCTAAGCTGACCCATCGCCCTTCCACCATCTTCGACCCCATGCAGTCTTTTTTTGAAATGCATTCCACCAGTGCCCAGGTACTGGGAGGTCTCAATATCGCCAACAGATCTGTCGTCACCGAAAGAGGCGAAGACACGGAGCTCGGAATCTGGCCGAACGGTCTCACTGTTTCGAACCGCGTCGAGTTTGCCAATGGCGTCTCGCTGCCCAACATCTTTTACCATCTCACTATGGTTTTTGAGATCCTTTGCAAGGAAGGTGTTCCCCTGGACGAGGAGGACTTCAACGACGGGTTCTTGTTTCTGCACCACCACGAATAATCCACCTACGCGATGGGTTCGAGGCTGGGGCTTTACTAAACCCCCTGCGCAAGGCACGACAGCAGATGAGAAGTTCCGTTTACATACGCCGAACCAAGATTTCGGGGGCACAAAGGAGGGTAATGGGTAATGGATAATGGACTTTTGAACATTCGGCATGGATCGAGAGAATAATACACTCCTGTCTTGCAGTTAAAGTGCATGATCTTTCTCTTCGCTGCGCGGAATTCTCACAAATACAGCGCTTATCAAAGCTCCCAAAAGTGAAATACCTAGTAGTTCCTCCATCTCCAAATCATATGTTGCGGCCGAGCTAGCCTTCTGACCGATCGAGTCACCAACTGCAGTCACGGTGGCAGCTGCGATATTATGAATTATGAATCGTGACTAGCACACTTCCTGTAGATCCTTGAAACGATTTCAGCAGGTATCCAATCCAGAAGCCAATAGGAGTCATGGCAGACATAGCAGAGAAGATATGTTTACAGTCACGATAATGCTACACTTGAGTACCTCGGATCCCCCGCATCTCGCACTTCCCCAAACACTGCGCATATTCTTTCTCTGCTTCTCATCCTCTCTCTCTCTCTCTTCTCTTCAACCTCCAATCTCACTCGAAATGTCAAAAGAATACCCCCACCAAATCGCCCTCTTGGGCCTAGGAACAATCGGCCTCTCAATGCTAGCAATGCACCTCCGCCGCCCAGACACAAGCATAACAGTCTACGACCCACGCCCAGACACAGAAACCCAAATCCGGACCAACCTCCCCTCCATTCTAGAGTTCACAGCCTCAGCTACTGCATCAGGATCAGAAACAAATATAGTCGACCACCTCTTCAAAATATCCCGCCTGAAACTAGCACCCACCCTCCAAGAAGCCGTGACGAAAGCGACGATCATTCAGGAACAAAGTCCCGAAGTGACAGTCTCCAAACAGGCGCTTTGGAAGGAGGTTATGCGTTTTGCTAAGCATGACGCACATCTTTGGAGTAGTTCTTCCGGGATTGCTGCGTCGGCGCAGGGTGCTACCTGTGACCCTGCGGATGGGGTAGGGGAGAGGCTACTTGTCGCGCATCCGTTCAATCCACCGCATATAATGCCCCTCGTGGAGGTTGTGCCTGGACCCGAGACTGCGGTTGAGAGAGTTGAGTTTGTGAAGGGGTATTTTGGGGGGATTCCCGGTCCTGGTTCTGTCGATGGTCAGACTGGGGCCCATTATCGGCCTGTTACGCTGCATAAGGAGGTTCCTGGGTTTGTGGGGAATCGGCTTGCTTTTGCTTTGTTGCGGGAGGCTTGTTCTCTTGTTGGCGAGGGGGTTGTTTCGGCGAGGGATCTCGATGCTATCGTTACGGCTAGTGTGGGGCCTAGGTGGGCTGGGAGTGGTGTGTTTGAGAGTTATCATGCTGGTGGTGGAGAGGGTGGAATTGGGGCGTTTTTGCAGAAGCTGGAGCCGACGATTCAGGATGTGTGGGATGATCTAGGGCAGATTGGTATTCAAGGTGATCAGGCGTGGAGAGAAATGGTTGTTCGGCAGACGGAAGAGGCATATGGGCCTTCCACTGCTGAGTCGCGGAAGAAGAAAGAGGAGATGTTGCGGGAGGTTATTGAGATGCAGAAGAAAACATGGGCATCATGATCACTACATGCTACGAGGGCTTCAGGTTAACAGGTGAATACTCTATTTGCATTCTTGTGTATCTGGAGGACAATCGCTCCTCATAAAAACCAAAACAATTTTTTACGTCATATTCGTTCCGTTCCTTACAGGATCTGCTGGAAAGCACGGTTAATGGGCGAGCGCACGTTGTGGCCCTTGTAGAAGTCGATGGTAGCAAGGGCGCGCTTGCTGATGCCCTCGGGGGTGAACTCGAATTTCTGCAAAAGGTTAGTATAAAGCATCCAAAAAAGGAGTGGAAATAACTTACGGCGTACACCTCCTTGTAGGGGCCGGAAGCACCGAAGCGGTTGAGACCGAACTGCTCGTGAGAGTAGCGCTCCCAACCCATGGTGGAGCAGGCCTCGACGGACAGCACGGGGATGCCGTCGGGGAGGACCTTGAGGCGGTAGGCCTTGTCCTGGGCGTCGAAGACCTCGAAACAAGGAATCGACACAACGCGGGCAGCGACACCGTGCTTCTCCTGGAGATATGTGGCAGCCTCAATGGCGATGCTGACCTCGGAACCAGTGGAGACAATGGTGACGGCAGCGTTGGGGGTGTCGACAACGACGTAACCACCCTTCAGGGCGCTCTCGATGGTGGAGAGCTCGAGCTGGGGCAGGTTCTGGCGGGTCAGGGCCATGACGGTAGGGGTGTGCTTGGCGGTCAGGGCAGAGTAGTAGGCAGCGCTGGTCTCGTTGCCGTCGGCGGGACGCCAGACCATGCAGTTGGGGAGGGCACGGAAGTGAGCCAGGGTCTCAATAGGCTGGTGAGTGGGGCCGTCCTCACCCAGACCGATGGAGTCGTGGGTAGCGACGTGGATGACACGAACGCGGGAGAGGGCGGACAGACGGAGGGCACCGGCGGCGTAGGAGACGAAGTTGAGGAAAGTACCACCGGCGGGGATGATGGTGCCGTAGGCAGCGAGACCGTTCATGACGGCGGCCATGGCGTGCTCACGGACACCGTAGCGGACGTAGCGACCGGCCCACTCACCAATGCCGAGGTCAGGGGGCTGGAAGTCGACGGCGTTCTTCCAGCGGGTGTTGTTGGAGCCAGTCAGATCGGCGGAGCCAGAGACGAGCTCGGGAACGACATCGTGGATGGCCTCGAGGACAGCCTCGGAGAGCTTGCGGGAAGCGACGGCAGCGTCGGTAGGCTTGTAAACGGGGAGGCTCTTCTCCCAGCCCTCGGGCAGCTTGCCGGAGAGACGGCGGGCGAGGTCAGCACCCTCAGTCTTGTACTCAGACTGGTACTTCTGGAAGAGCTGGTTCCACTCCTGCTCCTTGGCGGCACCGTCGGCGGCGTGCTTGTGGTAGAGGTCGTAGACGGACTGGGGAACAACAAAGCTCTCCTCGGGGTTGAAGCCGAACAGCTTCTTAACACCCTGGGCATCGTCGGCCTTGAGGGGGTTACCGTGGACACCGCCGGTACCGGCGAGCTTGGAGCCGAAACCAATGGTGGTGGTCAGCTTGATGACGGAGGGCTTGTCAGTAACCTGCTGACACTTGCGGATAGCAGCCTCAATGCCCTCGAGGTCGTGGTCACCATCCTTGACCCACTCGGTGTGCCAGCCGTAAGCCTCGAAACGCTTCAGGACGTCCTCGGTGAAGGCGCACTTGGTGTCACCGTCTGTAGCAGGGTCAGTCTCTGTAATGTACTTAGGCTGGGGGTTTGGGCTTACCAATGGAGATGTGGTTGTCGTCGTAGATGGCAATCAGGTTGCCGAGCTTAAGGTGACCGGCCATGGAGGCGGCCTCGGAGGCGATACCCTCCATGGCGCAGCCATCACCGAAGAACATGTAGGTGTAGTTGTTGAACAGCTCGAAGCCGGGCTTGTTGTAGACACCACCGGAGTGGGCCTGTGCCATAGCGAGACCAACGGCGTTAGCAAAACCCTGGCCGAGAGGTCCAGTGGTGACCTCAATACCGGGGGTGTCGTGAGCCTCGGGGTGACCGGGGGTGATGCTGTCAATTTGCTGCGAAAGTCAGTGAAAGCCTATCATGGATGACTCGAATGTACATACACGGAACTGCTTCAGGTCGTCCATGGACAGGGCGTAGCCGAAGAGGTGGAGCAGAGCATACTGGAGCATGCAGCCGTGTCCGTTGCTATGGGGGTGGCGTTAGTGGTTGTCGGAAAGCTGCTGCCACCAGTTTCGAGGAAAGGCTGGCGCGGAACCCTACGGGCCGTATTCAGATGATAGGGAACTGCACATACGAGAGAACGAAACGATCACGGTTGGCCCAGTCAGGGTTCTTGGGGTTGAAGTTCATGAACTTGTTGAACAGAACGTGGGCCACGGGGGCCATGCCCATAGGGGCACCGGGATGACCGGAGTTGGCCTTGGAGGTGGCATCAATCTGGGCGTCGAATGTCAGTAAATAAGCCCAATTGAAGCGAATTGAAGCATTTGCTCCGATCATTCTGAACCCAATGGCACGTTCGCAGTTCGCCGTTCGCAAAGCGCCATTGCCGGAGAGGAGGGGCTTACCGCGAGAACACGAATGGTGTTAATAGCCAACTGGTCCAGATCAGTGAAACCCATGATGGCAGATTCTAAGACAGTTAGAGATGAAGAGCACAGCAAGGCGATGAACGTACATGTTTGGTACAAGTAGAGGATAAATTGGAAGGGAGGGATGAGAGAAGAAGAGAAGAGGGAGGGGGACGTATTTGTTGGTGGGGTATGATGTCGGGTGGGGGGGGGGTGGGTGGCTCGCAGCTTCATGTATCAGCCGTTAAATCAATACTGGGAATTTCCGAGTCGATGTCTTTTTAGTCTGTTTACAGGCTAAATCTGTTCAATTGCTTGTTCTGGTCGTTCTCTATTGCTTTCTTTATTACTTTCTCTATTACTCTCTCTATTTCTTATGTCAATTGCATCATGTGATGAGTCAGCCGAAGGAGCTTTCAGTACTCCGTAAGTTAACTTAACTTATACTTCAAGATACATGTACTTCTGTAGACCTCGACGGTTTGCCTACAGTATAACACTCTGGAATGTTACCGTCTGACTCGATAGCCGTACCAACACCTCCGATACATTTCCGCTCATCCCACTCCTATACACCGGCAGTCCACCCGGAGGACCCTGCTCCGAGTCACAACCGGGCTTTCCAACGAAATGAAATTAGCCGATTTCCCAACCTGTGGCTCCTCAATACCCGTGCCGATGGTCATCTGAGCAAATAGGTGGGATATAGCGGAAGATAGTGGAAAATAGTGGCATGTAGTGGCTGTTCATGCATCTCGGATTTCCACATGTGGCCAATCCGATTCAAGCCTGACAAGAAAGGCCCAATGCAAAATTGCATCTGGACGTCCTGAAGTCTCCACCAGATTGGTCATCTCCAGACGTTGGGAAGTTGAACGTTTTGCCCCGGTGTGCCCGAAGGGGTGTAGTGTGGTCACGTGCATAGTATATCTGTACTATATCAAGTACTTCACCTACTTGCATTAAGGTAGTAAAAGGACTACAATATTGGTCAGACCCAGATGGAAATTCTCCGTCAAAGCCCATCTTGCTCTGTGTAACCAGAACTCTTGTTTTGTGCACTCCGGCCAGGGATGCTCCGGCGGGCGGAATACCAGCCATCGACAAATGAGAAAAGCCTCCCGCTCGAATATATGGGATTTAAGAGTGAATACTCCGTAACAATACCGATTATATCACGTCTTCTTTCATGAGAAATGCACAAAGTCTCCGAATCAATTGCCACCCGGGAGCCTCACCTCCGGGAAGGTAAGCGGGACTCCCGGGAATGTCACCGCTGGCTGAGGTTGGACAATGTGTTATTCAGCTCATACAGCGGATATGTTCATCACCCAGGAAAAATCAACATTCATCACCTGACGGAAATGACTGGTGCCCAAATCAATTGTCCGAGCTCATAAATGGCATCGCTGTATCGCTACTATACGAAGTAAAATATATAACAATTCTAGTATAGGAGAACCCTGACAGAGGGACAGATTCAGCTTCTCATGGCCAACACCATCCGTGAAAGGAGTCAGCCTGCAGATGTGTTGTTACATCAAGCGACCTCGGATCAAAACCGCGTAGCACAGCATGGTCTAGTAGTCCGATATAAAAAAGGCCTCTGTGTTCAATCAGTGGTCACGGTAGCTCTCCTCCCTCTCATATATCTTGTCAGCCTACAGCTTTGTTTTTACTAAGATATTGGGATACACTGCACACCATGGATGATCAGGACATACCTGTGGAATCCCACACCGATGTGTAAGGTACCTGTCAGTCCTTGAATGAGCTGCTCTAACTGTTCCTGTTTCTTGTAGATTGATTATTGGAGCCGGTCCGTCCGGACTCATGGCTGCGTATTGGATGGCTCGCTGTGGTGTCAAGGCCCGTGTTATTGATAAACGGAGCACGAAAGTGTTCGTAGGGCATGCGGATGGACTGCGTCCTCGCACGCTCGAGTTGTTTGATAGCATGGGGTTTCAGCATCGTGTTATGCACGAGGGGTCGATTTCGACTGAAGCAAATTTCTGGGTGTGTATGCCCATTCTCCTTGAAAGTGAGCGCAGACTGACATTTGATGAGCAAATAGGTACCAGGTGAGAGCGGAAAGCTTGCCCGAAAAGGTCCATTCAACATCTCCAGGGTTGATGAGTCGCCTTACCACAATACACGCTTGAACCAGGGCCGTATTGAGCGGTTCATTCTGGACAGTATCCAGGAACACTCTGATCTGGAAGTTGAACGCGATGTCATTGCCGAGTCTCTGAAGTACGATGAGAACCTAGAGAAAGACCCGGATTCATACCCCATCACGGTCAAGCTCCGCAATCAAGGAGAGGAAGCTTCGAATGTGCCGTGCGGTCCGAGCCAATCTGGCTCTGGAATTACTCGCAATGAATTGAAACGTCACGATTTGCTTCCCGATGACTGGGATGATCAGGCCCAGCAGAGTAACCGAAAGTCGAAGGTCGAAATAGTCAAAGCCAAGTACCTCATTGGGTGTGACGGCGCCCACAGCTGGACGAGAAAACAGTTAGATATCCCCGTAGAAGGCTCCAACACGGATCATATCTGGTCAGTATCTGTCACTATATCTCTGTCCCTATCTTCATCTGACATATAAATACAGGGGTGTGATAGACGTGCTACCTATTAGCGATTTCCGTAAGTGCCTCAACCCAATCCTTCCAAAAGAATTCACTAACTGAATATTCACAGCGGACATCCGCCGCGTAAGCATCGTCAGCAACGCCGCAGGCACAATCCTCATAATCCCACGTGAACGAGGCCTTGTCCGCTTCTACGTCCCAGTGCATGTCTGCGAAGCAAGCTCGACACCCCGCTTCGACCGCTCGACAATAGCACCAGAAGTGATCCGCACGCGCGTTCAAGCAATCCTCTCTCCGTTCACGTTCGACTTCCAAGCCTGTAGTTGGTGGACGGTGTATCAGGTGGGCCAGCGGATTGCAAGCAAGTTTACGAAGGGGGATCGTATTTTCCTTGCTGGTGATGCGGTGCATACTCATTCACCGAAGATGGGGCTTGGTATGAATATGAGTATGCAGGATGGGTTCAATGTTGGGTGGAAGATCGCGCTTGCGGTCGCGGGAACTGTTAAGCCTGAGATTTTGGCGACTTATAATCTTGAACGATATCCGCTCGCGGAGATGTTGCTTGAGTTTGATCGGCATTGGTCGCCTATGTTTACTGATCAGAAGCCTCCTGACGAAAAGGATACCAAGGCCGCTGCTATGTTTGATATTGCGGGGAAGTTTGAGGATTTTGCTGATGGGTGGAAAGTCTTTTACCCGGGTAGTCGTCTTATTTGCAAGCCTGGCTCCGAGGCTGTTGCTCGATATATTGTTCCTGGGGAGAGATTGAAGCCAGTCAAGCTTCGAAATCAGGCTGAAGGTGGTACTAAGTGGACAACGAGGCTGCTAGAAAGTGATGGGAGGTTCCGCATACTCGTTCTGGCTGGAGACATACGAAATCCGATGCAAAAGGGACGCCTTGAGACACTGTGTCAGGTTCTCACTGGGCAGTTGACATCGAAACAGTCTCCCTTGGATCGCTATGTTTCGATTCCTGGTTGCTATGACAGCCCTATCGACGTCGTCACCGTTCACAGTGCGCCGTGGAAGGAGTCTGAATTCTTTGACTTCCCGGAGATTCTGCGTCCCTTCGACCCGGTCCGAGGCTGGGCCTATGACAAAGTCTGGTGTGATGACTCTTGTATCTTTGACCGGTACTGTGATGGAACAGCGTATGAGAAATGGGGAGTCGATTGGGTCCTTGGGGCTCTGGTTGTTGTTCGCCCCGATCAGTATATTGGATGGGTTGGTGAATTGGGAGATGTGGATGAGATGACTGAGTACTTGGATAATATACTTGTCAGAAAGTAGACCAATTTTGTGACTAGGGAATAAGAATAGCACTGGTAGCATAAATTGGAGTAAATTGCGTTGACGTAAACACCTCGATGGTATACCAAATATGACGTTAACAAGAAATTGACATACAAGTACTAATACATGAACAGACTCTAACCACCCAAGCAACTATCTTCCATTCCCGTCGTCGCATTCACCACCCCATTTTTCCTACGCACGAGTCTCAGGCACAGTTGTCTCAGGCGCAGTTGTCCCATCCTCGCGCAACTCAGTAGTTGGATCAGCAATATGAGCCGACGCAGGCTGATCAGCTCCCTTGTCAAATGAGCCACGGATCACGCTCGGATCGGCAGGGAACTTGAACTTCGAACTGTTCCACGGCTTGACCTTCATGAGATACATAGTATCAATCTCCTCCAAGGTACGACCCTGTCCCTCAATAACGGCGACATAAACCAGACCGGCAGCAAGGAAAAGACATCCCGCAAAGACGTATCCAAAGCGGAAGTCGATTGCGCCGGTGATGAAGGGGGTGAAAAAGGCGAGAAGGAAGTTCCAGAGCCAGTTCGACGCTGTCGCGAGAGACATGGCTTTCGCTCGGTATTGGGAAGGATACAGCTCGGCGATGATGGTCCATACCATTGGCCCCCATGTACTGGCAAAGCCGAGGATGAAGAGACAGGCGAATACTACCATTACCACACCAGGGGTTTTGGTTGCTTGCGGGTTCGCGATATCGAGGGAGAAGTGGCCCACTGAGGCGAAAACCATGAAGCAAACAAACATCCACAGGGCACCGGCAATCAGAGAGCGACGGCGACCGTAGTGCTCAACCAGGTAGAGACCAAGGAAAGTCGTTCCAAAGTTTACGCCACCCAGAATCATCTGAGTCACGTAGCTGTTTTTGATACCGGCGCCTTGGAAGATGGTTGTTCCCTGGTATGGTGTTAGCTTGGGGTTGCCAATGCAAACTGTGAACGCGGCTTACATAGTAGAAGAAGTAGTTAGCACCTGTCAGCTGCTGCAGAGCTTGCAAGGCGACACCAACAGCCACCCGGTATGACATGGTCGGAGCACGGAACAGTTGAATCCAAGTGGCGTGCCCATGGCGCTTTTCATCCTCATACTTCTCTTTGATCTCATCAAACTCGATATGAAGAGCACGGTGGTTGCGAGGGACACCATAGATCTTGGAAAGCGTATCCATGGACTTCTCTACCTTGCCGTGACGGTAATCGTATCGCGGACTTTCTGGGAAGAACGCCATGCCAAGGCCGAGAACCAAGGCCCAGAGGTATGTGATACCCATTGGAATACGCCACGAGCTGGTGTTGGCATTGGCTTCGGTTCCAAAATTGATGCAGTTGGCAACGAAGATACCAAGCGTGATGAACAACTGATAGGTACTGCGGATAGTCAGAAATCATTCTATGCAATGTCTCTGGTCAACATACCTAATGAGCGATCCTCGAATATGACGCGGTCCCGACTCGGCTTGATACATGGGAACCAACAGCGATATAGCACCCACGCCAAGTCCAGCGACCCAACGGCCTATGGCGACCTGGTACCACTTTCCATCGGGTGCGGTGATTTGAACGGTGACTCCAATACACACTACCGCACACCAGCCACTAATGCACCATTTCCGTCCCACGCGATCGGCAATTGGGGCAGCGACCAAAGCTCCCATCAGTGTACCAATCGACAACTATTTATTTGTTAGTATGCGAACAAGAATTGATAACCGACACAGTACTTACCAAAGCAACGATGAGACCCGAGCGCACATGACTGAATGTATACTTGCCATCAGGTTGGAGTTGACCATATCGCTGTAGGAAATTGGGCATCTCAAGGAAACCCGAGATCTGACCAGTATCATAACCGAAAAGGAAACCTCCCATAGAGACGAAGACGCCCATAATGAATGAGCGCCAGGTCAGGAGGGGGACGGGCGTGTCGACGACATCGCCAGGACCTTTCTCGTGTTCATGGGTAGATACCGACTCCCTAGGGGCCTCGGAGGTCGCATAGAGGTCCTGCGGACGTTTTTGAAACACTTTCTTGAACATAGCGCCAGGGAGTAGTGAGTATAGTAGAATCTACTCGATAATAGAGTTTACCAACTCTTCCTAGAAGCGCCGGATCATCTCCCTCTTATACTGTGCCTGACCAAGAAAGCCAAGACTGGGCAGTAGGCACTGACGACAGCCCAGAAACCTGCATTTCTTGGACAGTTGAACCATGATAATGAGGCAAGTGCGCCAAACCTCAAACCGATGACACGTTGATTTCACGAGTCGTGTGGGACTGACAGCCGGCGGTTATGTCCGTGAGCCACGAGAGAATCTGGGGAAGTGACCTCGCATTTGGCAGGTCGACCAGTCCACCCGTGGGTCGGAAGCTCTCCACGACTCCAGACTGTCCAGGTTCTGCAGGTTCTGTAGGTTCTGCAGCAAAAGTGTGGGTGGCGCGGAAGTCTCGGCCTGATGGCTCGTGATCATTTCGAGCTCTGCTTTGAGTGATGAAATCGGTGGCAGCCAATACCACAGCTTGGGTTTCGCCTCCGACCATTGACCGCCAGCCAACTAGAATCCCTGGTTTGGGCCTACTTTGCTTGAACATGATTTTCCCGGTGGTTTCCGCCAATTTCTTGGGGCTGCATGTGGTCTGAACTCCGTCTCGCATTCCTGGGGATGTCGTGAGGACGATGAAGGTCAAGGCCGGCCTGTAGAAGCAGACCTCAGGCATCACTTTTGGCCTCAGGCAGAATCCCTTCTATGAACGAGCTCAAATCTGCGGAATGATAGAAACCTGCAAACAGGGATCTTTTATTCGGCTGCTCTCTAATGTGTATATAGAAAATCAAGGCTTCGATTCATTTGTCAATACTAATAGTCAGGGACGGATACCGCGCTTGACCTCAATCGAATTGAATCTACTGAACTATTCAACCAGAATGTCCTTGAAATCTCCCTTTTTCTCTCCATTCAATAAACCATACTCTGGTCACAAATATTATTTCAGTCGAATTGTTGAACAGGAAGAGCCTGAACCTCATCCTCATTTCCCCGCCATTCACCATCAGAGCCATGAATTTCCGTCACAGTCTGATTCTCGGTTGCAACATTCTTTCCCTGGATCTCACAATCGGAGTGCTCTACCTCAGCCACAGCCTTCCTGCAACGATAGTACATCGCAAATACAGAGGCAGGAACTCCAATAATCCACCATGTGAACATAATAGGAAGAGCTTGGTACAGCCGATTATTACATCCCCCCGACCAAATCTGCAACAAAACCTGATACGCCTCGTGAGAAGGAAGCGCATATTCCCAACGGAAGAAGGCAGGACTCATTTCGAATGGTGTGATTGTACTGGCGACGTTGAGGATAACCCATGTCAGGACGATGTATGGCATCCATTGGATCTCGACGAAGGCAGTGGTTATGTCGAAGAATAGGATGTTGATGTGCATGAGTAGCCAGAGGATCATCCAGGTTAGGGCGAAGTGGCTGCCAGTTTGGTGCCAGGTTTCGCGGTACGCCCAGATATAGCCTGTCATGCAGAGGGCTCCTACAAAGGTGTAGAGTATTGAGACTGTCAGGCGAAGCAGAGCGTTGGTTTTCCACGATAGCTTAGTGAATGCGTCGAAGACAGATCCGATTCCGTTCAAGGCTAGCATGTAGAAAAACTGTTGGACTATGGGCATCGCCATGGAGATTGTGTTGTAGAATACCCTTGTTCCCTCTTCCGTCTCCTTGATGTTGATTTGCTCGGCTTGGATTGGGTCGGTGAATGCTTTCAGGGTGGCTGGAATAGAGAAATTGGCAGTGGTAGCCACTGAAGATCCATTGTTGTCGTAGTATGTTGACCGCGTGGTTTGAATCAGCTTCAAGAGGTTGCTGTAGACTACCGACTGTGAAAAGACCGGGTATCTCGCTCCATTCCAGACATAGGCGAGCGAAGTTGGCGTGGAAGCACCAGACTCCAATGCAGATGTCAAATTGACCGATCCATCTGACTTCGCGTAGATGGCACCCCAGTATTTACCACGACACACGGCGTCTCGAATATCACTCGGCTGCGGATATTCGCTGGGGGCGACTTCGTGTAGAGTTGGAAAGCTGTCTCCTCGTAGATCCTGGTACGCGTCTGAAACCGACTTGCCGATGACCCCTCCGTCATAGTCGACATACAGAACTTTGAAGTTGTGGGAGCGAGTGAGACTTCGATATTGTGTCGCATGGAGATAGCACATATTCAGTAAGAACAAGAGCTGCAACAAGACAAATGTCACTATTATGGCCGGCAAGAAGCCCGACTTCATTCTTGTAAATGGCCCCATCATTGCCTGGAGTTGAATCAGCCAAAAGTGATGATCAGGGATGGTTGGGAGAGAGGTGATTTATAGATTTTCTCGGAACACGATCCCTGTCATACTGAGCAATTTACGTGTGTCTCATCAAATATACCCTCCGTGATGTGCTGCTGATGTACAACATGTCATAATTTCATTTTGAGGTCAAGTACTCATACTTCTGACCAATCACAGGGTTGGAAAGGCTGATCATCCGCTGACACAGCGGCTTAATGCCCACAGGCCGGATTGTGATTGTCGCCAGGCTGGGAAGTATAGTGGACTTATTTGCCTTCTTTGAGCTATAGCTTGGCTATATCTATCTTTACTAACATTTTCTTTGTATACACCTATCAAGTGCCAAGTAACCTTGGAACCAATTTGCATATTCAAAGTCATCAAATTCATATCCATCAGTACGCATGAGTCCTAGACAGTACCTAACCATCCTCGCCTTAGCAGAAGCTATATACCAGGCATGCCAGCCACAATAACAATGTCAAAAGCACATATTTCCAAAGAGACATAAAGGCAAATAAATGGACAAAAATCAAAGATTGAACGCCTTCACAGGTATCATTAGAACAAAATCCCTTAAATCCTTCCCAAAACCCCTTTGTGACTCTTGAATGATTAAAGCATTCAAATGGCCAGCCGTCGGTCCCAACCATTTACCAACGAGAACTCATCGAATCCGTCATCGGCTTTGTCTTCGCCTGGCATGGAAAAGGCGTTGAAAGGATTCAGTGTGTTAATATCCTCGGGATAGACCTTGACATCTGTATACGGGGCCAGGGTATCATCCATGCTTCCCATACTCTCGCCCGAGTAACTGAGCACGCTCTGCGTCGCATGTTCTTGCGCAGAAGGGAATTCACCGCTACTAGCTGACCAGGATTTGGGGGACAAATCCTGGAGTTCGTTCGGTGGCGGAATGGCTGGCGGGTCCTCCATGGGTTTGCGACTGCATTCGGCTGTGATCGAGGCAAAGGGGCCTGAGTCTTCACCACAGTCTTTGCCACCATAAATCCCTGTGAAGATGTTGGAGTAGCCGCGGTCCATGTCGCTGAGTACGTATTCCCAGTCGGCCATTGTAAGAGCGCCGGGGGCTGGCTCGGAGGGTGTTGAGCAAGACATTGACCGGTGATGCTCGTAGTTCATTGGTGCGGCCGAGGCGAGGTCGAGAGGAGAGTGGTCTTTGTCGGTGAGGAATGCAGGGGTAAGGTGGTCGTGCTGTGCAGGTGAAAGGCTGCTCCAGCTCGGCGAGCGGAGGGATTGGGCGACGAGTGGGGGAGTTGCGCCAGAGATGGTGTTCCGGCGGGAGGCTTGGGGTGAGCCTTGCTTGGGCTGGTCGCGAGCAGCGCTGGTAAGACGCGACTTCAAAGCTTGCAAGTGCTTCTTGGGGGATTTGAGTGGCTTGTGTGTCGGCGCACCCATCTCATGGGAAGCCTTGTCGGATGATGGCCGTTTGCTGTCATCCAGTAAAACCAGGGTGCTTGACAGGCTGTCGAATTCAGCAGCTGCCGCAGAGAACTCTGTTTGAAGTTGTCCCCTAGCGGTACCAAGCAACTTCTGAGTCTCCTTGCCGAGTTTGCTATCGCGCTTCACACCAAGCATCTGCCACAGGAGCCCAAGTCCAGAAAAGAACATCAACTCTTTGCGGTTGATACTGAAAGAGAGACAGAGGCGTCTTTCATCGAGAAGCTCAAGAATCTGAATGATGTGCTTGGCCGAATCGGACAGTGCCAGGACGGACGGAGAGCGAAGACTCTCGTCTGCGAAACACACGGCCGGACGGTGGATCAAAGATCTGATGAAATAGTAGACAAGAGACTATATGGGGTCAGTATTGTTTACCTGTATTAAGTAAGGAATTGGACTTACCAGGAGGGGGGAACGGCTGCTAGTGACGTTCGTGCTAGGCTTATCTTGGCTAAACTCGAGACGGAGATGGCAAGGCAGTGTTTGCAGCCACTCGTCCAACTGTCCTGCAACGGAGCGCATCTTTGAAACGGATACATCGTATCCGGACTTGGAGGAGAACATGTCCTCCAAAGCCTTGTTTAGGATTCTGGAAGCCCCGAACAATGCAATAGCACTAGAGATGCGGGTGGATTCACCAGGAAGGGTTGGCAGGAACCCAGTCTCGGTGACATTTTCATCGTCCACGTCAACCGGATACTCTATCCGGATGTCATCCTCGCGCAAGAGAACAGGCATTCCAGTAAGAGCGGAGCAGAAACTATATCATGTGTTAGCTGACTGTCATCGCTGTATAGCACATGTGACGTACCGATCCAGAACATATTGAGACCAGAAAACCTTCTTGCGAGTCTCATCTTCAAGAGGATTGATTGAGGTCTCTGGATTTTCGTGCAGGCCCAACTGGTGGCAAATGTCTACACCAAGAGCGCGGTAGCGAAGCAGAGTGCGATAATCGCCCTTTGTCATACAATAGATCTGACCAAGAGCAAAGCACTGCAGACTTGACAGGGAGGTCTCGCCCGAGAATGAATCAAGCATAGTCGACCAGTTCTCCTCGAAGAAGGTCGGGTCCTGGTTGGTTCTCGACTGCGAGGGATCAATTAGTATACCTTCAAATACGATGACGAACTGAACCTTACAATTGAAGAGAGCGCTGCAATACCGAAGATCAAATTCAACTGCGCCATGGCATGGGCATCGCGCTGAAGAGACTCGGTATTACTAAGGTACTGCTCATAGGTCTTCAAAATAGTCGGACGATGGACCACCGGGTACAGGGGAGCCCATTCTTGGAAGAAGATGTTGATCAGTTGATCAGAGACCAAGCGGGGTGGTGTTTTCACCGCTTGGCTAGGCTTGCCTCGAGATACCGAGGTAGACAATGCTGTCAGCGCCACCATGGGAATTCTAGTAGCAGACTTCCCCTGGCTAACAAGTCTGTCGGTGAATACGTCTGCGTAATTTAGTCAGCTTCGTCGTTCCTATTCTCGTGACACACGGCACATACTGGCAAATCCCTGGGTGGTAGAAAATCCCATGAACGGGTTCTGCGACTGCGGGGATGGGCGATTTGACGATCGCTCAACATGAATCACACCCTCCGACGATTCTGGGGGGCTTGATTTGGGCGTTGCGGCTACCGAGGGGGACCGCATCGATGCCGCTCGTTGCGGCGCGGGCGAAAACGAATGTATCCTTGACAAGACGTCGATCTTCTCGTCCTTTTCGTCCAACAGATCCTTCAAATCCTTGACTTCCGTCTCCAGACTTCTGACTCGTTCTTCCAATGACTCGGTATATCCACGGGGGAAGGCTCGGCGGCTGAGCTTGTCGCTAGTTCGGCATTCGAAGCCGACGTTGGCGCATTGTGAGCAGCAGGGGCGAACCCCATCGCAGCGGATCTTTTTGCTACGACAGCGGTCACAGGCTTGGGCGATGCGGCTCTGCGTGCCAGTGCCGCCGACCTTGATCACTTTCATGGGCAAGATACCAGGCATGTTGGGCAGAGTGGCACATGGGCCGAGGTTCGAGCTTTGAGTGGTGTTGACTTTCGCAACTTGTCAGTCAAGAGGACAAGCAGAACAGTGTAGAATATTAAGTGGCGTGAGGTTGAGATGTAAGAGAGAGAGAGAGAGAGGCGCCTGGGGAATGGGGGAAGTGCTGAGTCAGGTGGGGAACCGGGGGATACACCGGGGGCTGCCAATGAAGTTGTTGGTGAATCGTATCAACTCGCTCTACTTTTGACTCTACTTTTGACATTCACATTGCTCTGCTTAGTTTTCTCTCTCTTGGGTTACTCTAAGTGGTTCTGGGGAAACACACTTAGACTTGGACTCGGCTGGGGAGGGTGCGGCACATTAGGTCCTTGTGATTAAAGTGTATAGTCCGATCGTCGGTCACAGTTCAGCACAGTAACAGTTCAGCAAACTACCCAGATGTACACCTCTGAAGTCATCTTGCACTCATCCCCAGACTCCCACCCCAAATCTCAGAACTCAAACCGCAAATCCCGGTGGCAACGGTCATTTCCGGAACTGGGGAAGTCAGAATGCACCTATCACAGAGCAATAAAAGGGCCTTGGATCAGCCCAAGCGAGTTTTGCCCGAGAGAATCGCGAGAAAAGGGAACCATGGCTGTGAATGGGCGATCTTCTCCACTTGATTCTCAATATTGGGCTTGTTACTTGCTGTGTGCACATCTCTGCCGACTCATTAACCCGACTATACGCTCAGATACATTCGTTAATTTCGGGCGTCGCAATTCCAAGCCGGTCCAGCGGAGATCCAATGTGCGGCCTGCGACTTTCCCCGCATACATTCCTGACCCTGCCGATCACCTCAAATCACCCTTATTTTACTGTCTTGGATTCACTAGTTACTACAGGAAACGTCATAGTCGGGCTCTCTCTGTACCATTTTCGAGCTAGTGTCGATAGCGTGACGTCTCATCGAATAGAACTCAGGGCGAGGTGGTGCATGGATGGATCTTTTGGGGGGATCTGGGGACCCTTGGCTTGATGCTGATGCAGATGCAGATGCAAATGCAAATGCAGTTGCAGACTAAACCTAAGGGGGTTCTTCAAACGTGTACATCTGTACATGTATTGTAGAGTCGCAGATCAAAGTCTGGACATTCCGTTTCATGAAAAGTCCTCGACTTCCTCTGCCACTCCCGTTTGCTGGCTGAAATATGCTGCAACGCTGGCAGACCCTAACAACTCGGTTCGCTGATTATGGTTAGTGGGGGAATGAGGCGGGGGGAGAGTTCCAGCCTCAGACGCTGGGCGCATGAGATCACTTACCTGTTTGATGAGTTCTTCAACCGCCTTCTCCAGCAGATCGGCTTCGAGAACTCGGAACCGACTGATTAACTCGAAGATCTCTGGCCGGAAAAACGAGGTCAGGGCCACTTCATTCTCACGGAGGTTAGCGATGACTTCCTCCATCTGCTGTAGAAGAGAGAGCTGGGTCTCGAGTCGTTCAAGAAGTAGCACTGCAGCGCGAAGCTGGATGATGTCCCATAGAGGATCGGCGGCAAGAAGCTCTCGGAGATGATCGGGTGATTGGATCTTCTGGCCTTTCCAGGTTGTGTCGAGTTCCCTGCCGCCATCGGTTGTCTGTGCGAGGCCGAAATTAAGCCCGTCTTCCTCGTTCACACAGGCTATCCAAACAAGGGGGCTTTCCCATGTAAACCGTTGCTCTTCAGATCCCTGGGATGTGATGCGAATTCCACGGTTTTGTTGGCAGAATATTTTCTTTGCGAAACTGAGAGGGTCGTCTTCGGGCATGTCTATGTTGAGACACATCTCTCTGGCTTCGGTCGTGGCGCTGTCCAGGAATCCGTAGGAAAAGATCATTTCGGAAGCGGACTTTTCATCTCCGTATCTGCAATGCAGTGGTCAGCCCTGTTCTCATAGCAATCAATCAGAACATCTCGTGGACAACTCACGAGATGGTAACCTCCTCGCCAGGTAGCAGGCTCTTGCCCCATCGCAGCTGAAGAACTGCATTCCCATTCGAATCTGCATCATAGAGGGCCTTCGCTCCGTCTCCGCACACATGGTTGGCCATATCAATGCAAGGCACCATCGCAAGCCCACAGCCAGGGATATCCAACATGCGCGACCGATAGGCCGCATCGACATATTTCCAATCCTGGATCGTCAACGAGCCGTTCTCCTCGTCCCACCAGCTCTGCTGACACCACTTAATACCCTCCGTGGCTTGGCATAGATTCTCAAACTCCCGCTCGAGAGACATGAACTTGGCATCCAGGGCCTCGGCAAGTGAGGTTCCCCGGAACAACTCCTGTTCTTCCGTCGTATAAAATGTGGGCAGGGGAAATGACGGAGGCAGGAACTTGACGTATTCGGTCCATGGGTTGGAGACGCCGACATGCTCGTGTTTGGCGCGGAGATCGGGGCTGGTGTGTGATAGTTGGACCAGCAGGAATATCATGATAGCCCCTCTAGCTGTCTGTATATCTTAGTTGGGTTTCCGTTGTAGATAGGTGGTGCCGTGAGCTCCGGGTGAAGCAGCTCTTACCCTTCCGAAGTCGCCGATTGCCTCCAATACATCGCGTAGATACCGGTCGGATTTGGCATAGTTGTGGACTGCCTCTAGGGAGAGGACCAGGTCGGAAGGGATTTGGAGGAGGATTTCGGGCGTAGTATCGTTCTCGTCGCTGGACTTGGCTTCTGTCGCGACGATCGCGCTGCCTTTATCTGTACCATACTCGCTTGATCCGAGTTTCTGGAACGCGACGCCTTTCGCGACAATGCCATTGAGGCACTGCCAAGCTGGCAGAGTTTCGATCGGCAGATATTCGCGCTTCATGTTAAATTGAGGAGGAAGGAAAGTGATGATGAACGCATCTTATCGATAAGGCGGGCCCTAAGCCCTGTCCCAAACAGTTTTGCCTGAAGACGTCATAACGATGTATATAAGTTGGTCATCTCCTACCCTGACTTGTTTCTTCACTACACATCTCTACAATGACTCTGACACTTGTTACACGGCCAACATGGCGGCTTATTTTACCGTTACAATCAGCTTTGCCGCCAATTCTTTGTGCACCGAGCGTCCGACATTACTCCCTGAAGAAAGAGTGGAAGGGAAGCTCGACTGACGAACACACGGTCAAACGCTCAAAGAGGGGTGATACTGCAGATGTAGAATCTGATGCATCCATCGCCAGTATGAACGAAAGGAGGGTAAATGAAGGTGTTGCGGATGACGCCAAGTCCCAAGGGACGACAGAAAGAGGCGGAATGAAGCATGGGAAGAAGGCTAAGGAGGAACACCCCAAGGCACCAGAGCCGGTTATTGGAATGAATGATGAGCGTGCGCAGGTGAGCTATAAACCAGCAGTGTGAGTTTATATTTCTGACCATCTTCCAACTTGAAGAAAGGAGGTTAAGTCTCAGGTCCGCCTGGCTCTAGTCTGTTACTTGTCCTCAACACTGTACTTTTTAGTTCAAGTGGTAAAAAGAGATTGAAAAGGCTATCATAAGACATTTCCATTACTACTGTCATTTCATGGAGGCTGTACATAAATTGATTGGTCTACCGACCAACCTTGAATGAGAGAATCTGCAATGGCGGTTAGTTAAGGGATACTCTGGTTTAGAAATTGTCCACTTACGTCGTGTTTCCCAACTGCGACGATATCCTCCTCGGAGACTCTGGTTCCGCCAACTCCTTCAACGTAGTTGATAGGCACATCACCCATCACCTTGCGGGCAACATCACCAACTGTACTGTTTCTAAGAGATGTTAGTAGGACTCTATAAGGTGTCAACAGGGTCACTTACTTCTTGACTAGAACGCAGTCACGGAATACGGCTGTTCCATTTCCAGAGCTAAACGTTTGGACGTTCCGAACTGGGAACACTGGTACGAGACCCAGGAGCGCTGCTGCTCGAGAAAGACACTGGACAACTCCAGTAGATCCAAATCTGTACAGCACCATATCTTTCAGATTCTCAACCCGGCTGTTTGGGGGATCAGTAGATGTAACAGCTCTGGTATGCAGGTTGAACATACGTTTTCAATTTCTCGTCCATCTCTTTGAGACCACCACCATCTGGCTCACCCATTTCAATCAAATCTTCTCTTGTGTCCACAAACTCACTCCCTTCAATATATTTGATATAATCCTGCTTTGCCAGTCTGCGGAGAAAGACTTCGGATATAGCGGAGCAAAGCACAATGCTTTGGGGATCTTGCATCTTGGCAATTTTGCTGATATTCTATATTTTCATGTCAGCATGGCGAAAAGGCAAACCGGCGGGCCCTCATACCTTGTCTGCATCGGGGTGGTCGATCTTGTTCAAGGCAAACACCGTGGGGAATTTCTCGTCAATAAAGGCATTGACAACGACTTCTACCGTTTCATCTGACCACTCTTCCAAAGGTTCCTTAATGCCAGTCTTGTCGAGACACCGCGCAACTGTCTGCGACGTACTTCCGTAACCAGCGAACTGTTTTTGTAATGTGTCCACGGCGTTTGACTCTATTAGGTGTCAGTTCCAGTCCATTGGGGAAACATTTCAGGGATCCACTGACTGATAGCAACGTGTCTCCGCTTAATCGATCCCCTAACAATTGAATGAGTATGGCTTCTTGGTACTCTTCTTAACCGCAAACATACCACTTCTCCATCAAGTTTCCTTGCACCCAGCGCACGATCTCTGATCGCAGCCACTCAATATCCACCGACGGATCGTATCCTCGAGTAGCTTTGCCTGTACAAATGTATCAACACTACGATTCAGCAGTTATGTCCAATCTCATCACACTGACCTTCAGCATCCGTGGTTCCACTCACGTCCACCACATGAATGAGAGCATCGGCATGACGCAGATCGTCCAAGAACTTGTTGCCGAGTCCGCGACCCTGATGCGCACCTGGCACAAGACCGGCAACGTCTAGCAATTCTATGGGGACGGAACGTCGCCCTTCGTGACAACCGCCATAGTTGGGCTGGCACCGGTCTGAAACATTGTGTCGCACGCATGGGCATTCAATTTGGAGATATCCGATGGCTCGCTGGGGGTCAATGGTTGTGAAGCTATGAGGTGTCAACAGAGCTGCGAGTCACTTCGATAAGACGGGGCTACTCGGGCAGAGCAGTCGGAGCGCACGTACGGGAAGTTTCCTGTCAGGGCAAGATATTAGCTTTTGATCGCAATAACTCAGCACGGAATTAATCCAACTTACCAACTTTTGAAGTCGCGTCGGTCAAACTGTTCAATGTTGTGGACTTTCCACTTGACGGCTGTATGCCCCTCGCGTCTGCGGTCAGTGGGGTGATAGTGCGATGGATGGGCGACGACGGACCTTTCCCACCAGCCCGATCAGCGGATCTCGAGGCATATTGAAGTATCTGTGTATCGACAAGCAGGGAGATCCTCAAAAAAACACAATGACCAGATTCGCCGAGTCTCTACAGGTCTTGGTGTCCAAAGTCTTCGATAAGAAACATTTTCTGCCATGTCAAATAGGAAGGCGGTGATATACTTGCAAGCTATTACATGCCATTTTGGGACGCCGATATTATTTACGTCTAACATTTTCGGGCTTGAATCGCAAAATATTGGAGTACTCAAGCTCCGGAATATCCTATAGTACAAAAATACTCCAATTGCACATGGATGTCAGGTGTGATAAATATGTGGTTCGCATAAGTGGCTACTTATATTCCGATTGTCACTGCACACTCCTAACATCAATGTGATAAAGACATCGCGAACAATCCAGAGCAATCGGTGCCTGACATTGACATGGTTAAGAGGCTACTAGATGTGACCTCTTGCTTGCTTCAGCACTTGAGGTTCGATATGACAATCTATACGCGATACTGGAGTCCTGACCGGGGTCTTCCAAGAGGTTCTTTGATCTGTTCACTATCTGCCAGCGGACAAAGATACTGCACTCAGTATGCACTGGCATGGGAACAAAACTTTGAACTCTACTTAGAATTACTTCATTGTGAGTTCGATTACAATGGACCGAGCATACTCCGTACAGGTTCCAGGTAATGAGAAAGGGACAATCATATCCAGCGGAACTATGGCATAGTACCTGTTGGAGTTTCAATCCCTCGATTTCCACTTCGTTCTCTTGAGATATCTGAATGGTGATCAACAGATAAGATGCATCATACAATAGATTGCCACCTCGGTTGGCCCCCTCCGCTATGACGCTAATTCGATACCCAGGGATTTCCTTCTTTGCTGACGGCAGCTTCAGATCCCTGGTAGAGTCTGAATTCTCGGATGAAACATCGAATGGCTGGTTTCGATGGGAGATTCATACCCATGGCCCTGCCAGAATGTCGTCATAGTTTAAACGTCACCCATACTTGCCATTGGTGAAGAAGCAACTTATATAAATCCTTTTGGCCCTACATCTACAATTTCCTCTTCAGATTCAACTACCTTCTCTATCAAGCCTTAATACCTTACTATTTTCTACACATTTACAACCTCGCATTTCACATCAATCATCATGTCTGAGGCTACCTTCCACACCACTCGCCAGGACCTTCGCAAGCCGGAATCCAAGGTTTCCCGGTCTCATCATGGCAAGACCCCTGCCGACTCGGATGTCTCAAAGATGAAGGTGAATTACCATTGCCATACTATATTCAAAAGCCAGACCGCTAACATGCTCCTATAGTCAATCATCGACCAGAACACCGACAAGCCCGCAGAAATCGAGAATGCCAAAGCCAACTTGCCCTTGCCTAACCAGCCCCCAACGGCCAGTGACTGGAACTCTCTTGACCAGCGTACCACCGCTGTTGGCTCCGGCCGCTTCGAGCTCCCCCCTGATAACAGTGGTCTCCGTGAGGGCGCCACTGCTGGTAGCAGTGCCCGCGTTGATGGTCAGGAGCTCCACCAGTCCACTGCCCCTGGCAACAAGCTTGGCCGCCAGGGTGTTGAGGGACTTGACCACCTCCCCTCTGACGCTACGTCCCGTTAAATAAGTAAACGGGCTATGGATCTCATTATGTGTATGATAAGTCATTTTTGTGAAGTCATTATGAGCGACTGAATGAATTTCAAAACCTTCAATCCAATAAGCTATGTGCCAGTAATCCATCGTAAAGTTATCAATCATATCAATTAGCTCCGCAATGGTCGTGTGCTCAGAAAACTGTTGAACCGTGCAGATATAACCCGCTATGATTTCATAGACGGCAGGGTCTGGGCCCAGAAGCATCACAACTGTACTTAGTTTTTTTTCTGTAATGTCCAACCTAATTCTCAATCTTAACAGAAACACTTTTTCGAATTAGTTCTATCAAGAGTATACCTCGACTTCGAGGTGAAAATAAAGATGTTTGATATGTTTGCATCTCGAGTCTAGAGCTGACGTCAATCTCGCCTCCCTGATATAATCCAAGTCCAATCCGGTCTACAATATGTGGACCTCCAGTTCCCTGCCTTCCAGAAGCACAGGTAAATCACATCAGTGAGGAGCTTATACTCCACTGATTCCCTACTATCGGCATTGAGAACCGCCAAACAGAGCATCCTGAGCCAGACTTGGTTGTCAGTGGTTGACGTTACCGCGACTTGCTGATTCACAAGCACACACAATCAACCAGCGTAAAGATGACATCACGGTTCTTCGTTACTATCGATTTGCTTCTAAGAGCTTCAGATTCTACCAATATTACGATTCGGTCATAGCCCACTGCTTGCCTATATAGCCCTGCCATCACCATCGTCTATATCCTTCATCAATTAACACTCCACCTCTCTGCGAACAAAAGTTATCTTCATTACATACCAATTCTCAACTCCATTAAATTACTTTGATATCATCATGGATCTTCAAGGAACTCCTCTTCCTCACGGTGCCCGCGGCACCAAGGTCACCAACGACCGTGAAGCCACCCAGAACCCTATCGAGGAGCCCTCTGGCCCTATTCCCAATGACTCTCTTGCCGCCGACTCCGTCCGCCAGGGCGGTGCCTTCTCTCAGAACCGTGGTGCCGAGCCCATGGGTGTCTCAGGCTACCAGTCCACTGTGAACAACACCGACACCTCCGCTGCCCAAACTCTTCCTTCTGCCCCTGTCGGCAGTCTCCGCGAGAACCGCCAGGACCAGCAAAAGTACCCTGAGGCGCTCGGCGGCCAGGGTAACTTCCCCGGCACCCACCTGCCCGAGTCTGGCTACACCGGTGGCCCCACCGCTGCTAAGCATGAGATGGGCATCAACGCTGGCGAGTACTCTACCGCCAGCGGTAGTGGCCGTAGCCAGTACAATGCCGGTCAGGCTCCTTCCTACGTCAGTGATGTTACCGGCGACATCCAGCACCCCAAGCCTTATGGCCGCAACATCAAGGAAGGTGGCTTCCAGCCCAACGACGCTAAGAACGCCAGCTTCACCTCTGACATTGGTACCGACCAGGACCCTGGCCGCGAAGCTTTGAACAAGTTCCAGCGCAGCAACGCTGATACTTCTTTTAATGGACCTCGTCAGAAGGGTGTTGAAGGCCAGACTCCCTGGTCGCCCTTGGAGAGCGACCAGCGCGCCTAATCTATGACTTGAATGAATGCTCAAAATGTCTTTATGTTTGGAGATAGCAAGCGAGCGTGTTTGATTTTGAAGCTCGGCCCGGGGCTGATGCTATGATGATTTTTTTTTATGCATGCTTGGATTCTATACGATAGGACTTAAATGTGATCACATCAAGTATACGTTCCGCCTTCCAATACATATATATCTTATATGGAGGTAACAAATAATATATTAACATTAAGCTTTGATGCATGTATAAACAGGTAAACGTCAATTAACGTGCAAGTTTCAAGAAAGCTGATGACCCTCTTCGGAGTCTGAAGCAGAACTCAAATCAGAATCACTAAAAACGGACACTAGGTATTCATCATCATGCTCTATCTCTGAGCTGGACCTGATTCTCTCCGGTGGAACAACAACTGTGAATGGCACTGACTTCAAGTCATCCAAGCGCACACTTCCCTCCTCACCATGCTCAACTTCTTCTTCATCGTCAACTTGGGCCTCTCTCCGTGCCCAGAGATAACTCCCCAATTCGACCAATCCAATCGTAAAGATGGCAATCCAAACCATGACCAGTAGGATGATCACCGTCGTAAAGATTCCCGGAAGCGGATATCGGGGGGGAGTCGCGGTACTAGATCCCAAAGTCGGCAATGAGAAGCGGTAGGAGAAGAAGGAGACGGAATGGCCTGCTGAGGATGCGAGAGAGAACGATGCAGGCGTGGAATGGTTGGGGTCTTTGTTCAGGGCGTTTTTGGCGTGTAAATAGCTCAAGAGCTCGCTATAGTGGTTCTGTCTCTGTTCGGAAATTGAATTGATGGACGTTGATTCTTGTTCCTGCTTGTCTTGCATTTGACCGTCGTAGTGCTCATGCATTTGCTCGGGCATTATATCCAGTGTTGTTGGGACGAGGGCTGGGGAGGTTTTGTGTGTATAGGGATAGTTGTGTCCTCGCTCCGCTGCATGGTCATTTTGGTTGTTTGACCATGATGGGATCTATATGGAGGGCAATTTTAGTGACTCCATGGATCATGGAAGATTTAAGATTTGTTCACGTTGCGACACACCAGGTGATATTTAGCCTTTAGCGGCTCAGGCAATATATCAAGTCCCTCTTTTTCAAAAGCTTTCCATAATCCATGAGCCTTGGTGTCTTCGAATTGATCTGCTTTGACCCATTTACTAGTCAGAATAGGATAAGATGTCGTCGATTGAGTGACGGCAAAAAGAAATGCAATGAGTGCTAAAAATGAAGGGCGGTGGTGCATTGTGTCGAACCGGACATATAATGAGTGAATTGGCTTGAATAATATCTTTGGTATAACAAAAAGAGTGAATGTCACAACGTAGGAAGAGCGAGAATGTCAGTATCTTATATGGTTACCGAAGGACAGGGAAGCAAGGGCCGTGCCTTGAACACAAGGAATAAGCCGGGAAATCCATTCTCGAGTGCCTGGGATCTGTTCCTGGATCTAGGCAAAGACTACAGGATCCGAGGGCTTTTGATCGGATTTATCCACGGCTCTGCGTACGGTGATTGGCTCGGCTTGATAGCTGTCGCGTTCTGAATATGCACTTCATCCCTTGTTTGACGTGAAGATCGAGCGGTGCAGGGATTGCTCATTTTTCTCTGGAATGATAGCGCCACGGCTTTAATAGTCTATCCCACCATGCAAGGCTAATCTCAGCTCGGCTCTTTTTGTCTGTTGTGCAGAGTTTTGGAAATTTGAAATCCCTCTAGTAGATCCCACAAGCATACACCATACGATGGGCCCTAAATAGTAGATTGAACCTGTAGATGTTGAAGCACTGGATCGCTTCTAGTCGACATATTTCGCTTTTGCCAGAAGTAGATCTTGTAAAAAGAAAGGGGTGTTCCAAACTTTGATGCCATTGTATATACTTCGCTTGGTAAATCTCACATGCTATTAATGCTTCTTGCATATTGTAATTTGCCATATGACTGATTACATTGCACTAGGAAGTATATCTGGGCAGGTCTATTGGTAACTTACAGTTGCCAAGTTGCAATTACTCTCGCAACTCGGGGAGGGTCAGCGTCATCTGCCAACTTGTGCAACCTCATACTTATATCTGTGCCAATCCCAAGGTCTTGTGACATCAGACTACTCAAGAATATCCCCTCAACCACAATCAAGCACAACGTGGACCATGCAGGTCGCATCGCCGGGGCATTGCAGACTAACTATAGTTGGCATGGCCGGAACAGTACCAATCTCACTCCAACTTGGATCTACTTGGATTTGGAAGTCTGATGAGGTTGGTGATATCTCATTGAAATTCTTGCCTTTTTTCATACACCATTGAAATAACGCCGAGTTGCAGTACAAAGAGCAAATACAGAAAGATACCCATAGGCCGGACCCCAAAAGACATGCACTGTCTTACCAGACAGTATCAGAAACCTGTACAACCAGAGAACCCACTACCAGCAAAGTGTGGGATAGAGCAAATAACGAAAGGGAAAAAGGAACGAGTCAAGAACATTTTTAGACCTGGACCTTCTTGCACTCCTTCTGGGCCAAGCCAGCGAGCTCCTCGAATACCTTGGTGAACTCCTCATCATCTTCCTTCTTGCTCTTGCCGGAAGCCTTGGGGGTAACCATGACCACACTGGTGGGGCGCTTGGTAGCGGCAGAGGCACCGAGCTCGGCGCGGGAGGTGACGAAGACGTAGGGGATACCGTGGTCCTCGCAGAGAACGGGAATGTGGGAGATGACATCCATGGGGGAGATGTCGGCAGCGAGAACGACAACACCGCTGGGGACGGTGATGGCAGCGTTGGCAGCGGGGATGGGGGACTTGCGGAGAGCCTTGACGACCTCCTTGACACCACGCTTGAGAGACTTGTTGACGGCGGCTAGATATTCAAGTCAGCACAAATGCCCTGGTGATAGAAAATATATTGCGCAACAATGAAATCTGTAGGCCTGGACGATAATCCGAAGATCCGATAAAAATCGACCAGGCGCAACAATCACAAAAGTTTTAAGGCAAAAGCTGAGGAATAGTCCACATACCCTTCTTGACACTCTTCAGGACCTTCTTGGCCTGCTTGTCCTCAACCAGAGGGTTGGCGAAGGGCACAACGGCGCCAACGGGGCGGTCGACGGCCATGGCATCGACCTCAATGTCGCTCTTGACAGCGACAGCACCGGTCTGCTCGACACCCTCCATCTGGGAGGAGAGCTCCTTCTCTACCGCATCGACAAGAGCAGTCTTGTCCTTCTTTTCCTTCTTCTCCTTCTTGGGCTTGTGCACACCGTCCTTCTCCGCACGCTTCTCCTTCTTCTCAGCGCGGTCCTTCTTCTCGACCTTGTCCTTGCCCATAGTGACGGTTTTGGAGTGAAGCGAAAAGAATTGAGTAGAAACAGACGAGGAACCGAGGTGGGAGGAGTGGATTCGCTGGTGAAGTGGTGGACTGAGAATTCGATGCCGAAATCGAAATAATTTTTAAAATCACGCTAGGCCGTTTCGGGGAAGCTTGGCTGCTGACTAAGATCAAACAAGCCGCCCTCGACCTTGGACGCGATCTTCCATTGATAGCAATGGTGTTGCTTCGCTCATGTCAGATTAGACAGGAGACTCTGTGAGGCTCACAGTAGCTTTATTTTCATTGTGGGTTCCAGTGAGCCACCGCTCTTCTTTGAACATCAACTGATCCTGAACAGATGAGCAGCCCGAACAACCGACAGGCCTCCCAGCTCATTGCGGGATTTGGCTCGCCTACCCCTTTCAACGCACGAATGAGCATGCGACAGTCTATTCGCTTCCAAGAGTCGCAAGCTCAACTTAATCAGTCCACACATGGTGAGAACATACCCTACTCGGACGATGCGAGACACTGCAACGGGAACTGACTGCTTGATTCAGATACCGAGAAGGATGAGCTACGTGTGCAGCTAAGCACTCTCAGATATGAATTGGAAAATTTCAAACAAGAACGCGAACTAGAGGGGCTTCGCCATGAGAAAGAGATCCGAGACCTACAGGTGAAAGCAGATGCGGACTTTCGAAAGGCCCAGGTGAGCTGCGATGAGGTGTTTTCCACGTTTGAATTAAACTGACGATCTCTCGCCATAGGCAGCGGAATCCTCGAGCAATCGCGCAACCCACAAGAGTGATGCGCTCGCGAAAGAACTCAAAGAAACACAAGACCGGTCCTTGGATGCGAAAGCCGGATTTGAGCGAAAGATCAGAAGCCTTCAGGACGAGAACCAGAAATTGCAGGAGGAGTTTGGGGACACACAATCGCTGCTTTCCGACCAAGAACGGCAGTTTAAATATCAGATCAACGAGCTGGAGACCGTGCGCGCCTCTTTGCAAAGAACGATCGAAGAACTCCAGAATGACCTCGAAAATGCCCGGAGCATACAACAATCGACACAGGAAAAGCTCACCCAGCGTGAAGCTGACATTGCCGATCTCGAGGCCGCGAACATTCGACTCAAATCTGAAGGGAGCGACGCCGATGCCCTGACTGTGCTCAAGAGAGAACTTTCTCAACAGGTCAGCCACATCCGGGAGCTGGAGTTAACAAATCGAGACCAAAGTTCGGAATTGCGGAAACTACGGGAAATTTCAAAGTCTGTCGGGGTCATCGAAGAACAAAAGAGGTCACTGGAGATCAAACTCCAGCTGATGGACGGGGTGGAGGCCGAGCTCAATACAGCCCAAATTCAAAAGCAGATTCTTGAAGATGAGCGACAGACTTGGGCGAGCCTGTTGCAAGAGGGTGATCAGCCTGCAGAGCTTGACTCGCCAGAAGCCATTGTTAGAGCATTGACCCGGGGACGAATTGAGAACGCAAGCCTCACCGATCGTGTGGAAGTAGTGGAAGCCAAATTACTCAAAAAGGATGAGACTATCAGGTCTCTGGAAAAAGAGAAATCCGACCTGCAACAGGAACTGGAGAAGGCCCGTATTGCAGCCGCCACTGCTATTGCGGGTCCTGGTGCTGCAGAGGCTCGCGTTCGATCTCGTCTCGAGCGTCAGCGTGTGCTTGCCGTTAAAGAAGTTGAATACCTGCGCGCTCAACTGAAGACCTTCGACACGGACGAAGAGACCATGAACGGAGACCAGCCCCAATTCGATCAAAAGAAGTCAGAGCACATCGCCCAACTCGAAAAACTACTCGACGAGTATCGTGTTGAAATCCAGCAGACGCACGAAGAGCTTTCCAAACGCGAGGCACCAAAGGAAGATGACTCGCAAGCACGCGGTGTCAAGCGACCCCTATCTCCAGCCGATTCCGAGGCTGAAAGCGAGCGTATCGCCGTGCTCACTCGCAAGAATCGCAAACTCCAGGAACATATCGCCAAATCAGAACAGGCTTCCACTCTAGCTCGTCGCGAGCTCGACGCCGCCAAGTCACAGATCAAGCATCTGAAGTCCAAGTCCCGCACACGTGTGCTTGAGTTGCGCGATAACCCGACATCTCAGGTTGAGCAAATCAAAATGACCACCCTCACAACTCTCCAGACAGAGAACCGGGACCTTCTAGCACAGCTGCGCGGTGAGCGCACAGGAGCCAAGGTCGTCCCAGTCAGCGCTGTCGAGAGTATCAAGCTGGAAATGCAAGATATGGAACGTACCGTTGCAGACAAAGAAAAGCGCATGCGCCGCCTCAAGGAAATCTGGACTGCCAAGTCCTCCGAGTTCCGCGAAGCTGTTGCCTCCCTTCTTGGCTTCAAGCTCGATTTCCTTCCTAATGGTCGAGTGCGTGTCACTTCCATGTTCCATCTCTCCTCTGCGTACCGCCACGGTGACAGCGATGCCGCTTCGGACTCGGGTCCTGGTAGTATGGGCAATGGGGAAGAGAACTCCATTGTCTTTGATGGTGAGAACGGTACCATGAAGATCTCTGGCGGACCCAATAGTCTCTTCGCTATGGAAATTAAGCCACTCATCAAATTTTGGGTCGAGGAACGGAAGGATATTCCTTGTTTCCTCGCGGCAATGACCTTGGACTTTTATGATAAGACTACCCGCGCTGCTAGAATGTGATCTGTCTTGCCCATTTGGCTCATGCGAAGAATGGGTGATACTTTCCATTCGCAATCTTTCCTGTTATCTGTGTTACTGTGATTCCCCGGCACATCTTGACCTGTGCTACGTTTGTATTTCATTTATTCGCCAATATGATTTCCTTATTCTTGCAGCAGTCAAAGCTATACCGCAAGTCTAGACCCCGTTTCCTAGACATCTACACACTCGAAACTCACTTGGATAGAATGAACCAATGTCCCATTAAATCCCCCCACACAAACATAACTAAAGCCCACAGAAGGATTGACATTGGGCTGATGAAAGTACACACGTAAATGCCTTGCTACATACAACGGTATCCAGAAGGAACAAAACACAGAAAACAAGGATCATAAGAAGTGAATCGCTATTTGCAAAGACGACTGGGGACACAAACACGAACAGGGAATGACAATGACAGAGAACAAAAAAAAAACAGGGAGAAAGTAATAACATCCTGTGCTTTTAGCCCTCGAGCTTATGCCCGACTAAACAAAAACAATAGCTAGAATGCCAGAGAAAGGAAGCACACAGCACACGCTCACTCCTAGATGGAAACTATATACGAACAGGAGCAGCGTTTCGATCCCGCACTGTGCTAGATCCAACTAGGATGAGACGTATTTACCGCCGACTAACTTGCGTGCAGTCGGGACATCCTGCCATGGAACCGAGGGAGACAATGATTCGCGGCCCTCATCAGCGAAAGGATCAGATTCCTTTGGCTCCGCGTCTGAGGCGGCGCGGCTGATACCCAGTCTCGAGGCAGACTCGGTAGTGCGCAGCTCGAACTTGGCTTCGACTGTGCCCTTACGAGGCCAGCTGGTAGACGTCGAGAAACGGACAAGGAACTTGCCATCTGCGCCGGGTGTACCGGGAGCCTTGACTTCTAGCTCGGGGATTCTCCATGTGACGGTTGAGGTCTTGCGGCGGAAGACAGCGCCGGTGTTGGGGTACATGGCTGCGCTTGTGGCGTGCGCGACTGACTCGCGTGGCTGCTTGGTGGTTTCGTCTTCGGCGGCCGTGTCCAGGTTGACGGTTAGGACTAGGTTCTTCAGGGAAATTGACTCGACTGAGGGTGAAACGAAGGATGGGTTGAGCGAGTAGAAGATGATGGCACTGGCTTGGAATTCTTCCAGGTTCCAGGCTGGCTTGAAGATGACGGGGCAATAGGCGGAGGGATTGTCCAGGTGCAGTTGGTACTTGAATGCCACTGTTGGCATGGGGCGGGAGATGCTGCCTAGTTGGATGTCGTATTCGCCTCTCTTGTCGTCACCGGCCTCTTTGGCTGCCTCGTGGACGAAGTTGGGGTTTGCTGCTACCTTCTCCAGCACTTGGAAGTTATCCAGACGAATGCGCGCATTCTCTGCCACACCACCTGGTGTGGGGTTGTTTGCTAGAGCAAGCTCGCCAACCACAAAGGACTTGGTGACATTGCCCTCCGAGAACCATGCGTTGACGGTTTCAATAATCGAGGCATTCAAGCCTGCCTCGTAGAGGTCAGGATGAACGGAGGCTCCCGGGCCGTGCAAAGTGTGCCCGGAACGAACAGAGGTGGAATCTGAAACAGTGTGATCATCTGTAACGCTGGGTGCAATGCTGGGGGACGTTATGTGTCTGATTGGCGAGGTTGGTGCTTGGGACTGTGGCGCTCCCAGGGCTGGGGGCAGCTCGCTACCTGGCGAAGGAACAAATACAGTGTTGCGAACATCACGGCGCCCGCGAATAGTGCCCGCATTTCGTCTGATTCCTCCGGTCTGTTGAGCTTGCAAACGGAGGGTGTTCGCCACTTCACTCATAGCCTGCTGTGCTTGGCTCTCGTCCTCGAAGATAGGCTGGTCTCTAATCGTCAAGTTCAGACCAGAATCCTCAATACCTGCTGCTTCGTTGTGGGCACGCGTAATCTCGTCAATCGTGGAAGGGCGTTCAGTATATCCCTCGGAATCAACCTGTGGCTGGTTGACATGGTTGTTGGTGGATTCTGTGTGAGGTTCGGCAGAAGCTCCATTGGTGGTGGACTCTGAGAATGCCACTGCACCAGGTGCAGCAGTATCCAATCCACTGTGGTCCACACTGGAGTTCCGCAGGGATGCATCTTCAGTCAAAGATGTCCCTGGACGGTCAATGGCTGTTGAAGGAGGAGACTCAGGTATTTGGAGATCACGGGCGGAGTCGCCTCTCTTGAAAGGAGAGAAAGGACTGCGCTTCTTGTCTGCCTTCCGCTCGAATGATCCAGCAGACGGTCCAACAACACTCTTTCGCCTGTTCATTACCGTTCCAAGTCGTCGCAGCCCTCCTAGTGGGGTGTGTCGCGGTTGTGCCTCTGGCACTGGGGCTGTTTTAGACATGAGTACTTGCGTTCACAGTGGTCAAAGTAGGGTAGTCTAAATCTGGCAACTTACCTGGGGGTGTCTGAGCAACAGCCTGTCTCTCCTCTGATCGCTGGCTCGCGGCATCATCCTGGATGCGCGGAGGGGGCGAAAGAGGTGCGCCTGTCGGGGGTGTGGCTATCGGAGCTTCCATTGGCGCAGTCGCTGTTCGGTCAGGTCCCGGCTCAGGCGCAAAGGGCGTCTCCGTCCGTTCTGTCTGTCTCCGGGACATGGCTGGCGAGACAGGGACCCGAGTTCCCGCCATCTTAGCGGCAAAGGTCTTGATCTCATCTGCTGTCTCGACGTTCAGAAGAACGTTTAGACAACTCTCGGCAGCCTGGCGACCGCGTTCAACCTGGTCCACCTCATGGGTCTCCAATTGCGTCAGAACGTCCCGAAGATGGTTGAGCCGGGTCTCGTCGGCAGACTGGAGTTGCTCGAAAACGAAAGGAGCCCGCGATTCCCACTGCTGGTTGACTTCCTCGGCATTTGCAATTTCGCTGGACAGCTTGTCTGCGCCCTTGGCGCCCTTAGCCCTGGCCTTGTCCACCTTCTTCTGCGCATTCTCCACATTCTTGGCCAACCCCGCCAGATTGCTCTGAATACTGGGCATCGACTGCATGTCGCGGTTCTTAGTGCTAAATTCTCTCAGCGGTCGCTCAACATCCTCCTCGATCTTGTTGGCAAGAGTCTCGTGAGACACGGCGAGCGCTTCTGTGGCATTGATGATGCGTTGCCAGGGGATCTGGAAGATGCTTGTTCATAGGTCAGCATGCTTTGTTGGACACCGATCAGCATCAATCGCTCTGAGGAGGTCCAATTTACCCAAGAGCAGCTCCATTGTCTAGCTGCGGTCGATGCGCCAGCTTCCGCAGGCCTTGGGCGTATGTTTCTTCAACACGACGTCGTTCCTAACCCCAATTTGTCAACATCATGCCACTCTCCCACCGCCGTTCATATCCAAGGAATTTGATCCAGTCGGGATGTAAGTCGTCATACCTGTAGGTAATCCGCGATGTCCGCATTGATCTTGTTGATTACTCGGATGCGATCGCTCAGAACAGTCGTAGCTTGGCCGGGATGCAGGGTGGCCTAGATGAGAGGAATATCGCCAATGGTCAGCATACCGAAGCTGTGGCAATCCCCCACCAAGCTCACATGGGTCAATCTTACCAGTAGCATCGGGTACTCTTGCCGTGAGAGGTCCATGATTTAGGTCGGGGGGTATCAGGCGCGCATGCAGCGCATACTATAGAGAAGAAATCCAAGAGAATCTGCAAGTTCTCGAGGCGAGAACAAGCCCAATGAAGTCCGGGGAATGAATGCGGGATAGCGAATGCCAGAGTGAGGTAGCGTGTCATTCGAGGCCGGGGACGGCAACGGGGATGGAATGACGGAGGTGTATGTGTATTACTGGCTTGGCAGGTGCCCCTCCAACCACAACCCTGTATTTATGGTTTCTTGGTCACAATACAGCAAGCGTCCCTTACTGGGTCACATGACATCATGAGTCCAATCCCGCGCCATCTTCACGTTGTTTACCTAAGTAGTTGTGTACGGACCATGAACGAACTATAGCGTCCGCTGCAAGGCATGCTCCATTGACTTTCTTAGCTGCATTCATGGCCTGGCGAACCCAGTTGGGTTTCACGGATCGGCTACGGGCGATCCAATCTCTGTAGGTTCTGATCCCATATATACGCACTCAAACTGATACGTTGATAGTACCACGGCCTATCAGCAAACATCGTCATCAGATGCATTTTCAGAGGCACAATCACAGGCCAGGAAGCATGAGATTGAATCCTGGAATAATGCCACCTCGAAGGTGAGTGGGCGCTCTCCCTCTAACCAAGGCCATGACTGATACCATTATGACCAGGAAGAATATGACTTGATGTGCCAGCAGGCCATTGACGCAGCTGAACAGGCAGAGTTAGCACCAGCCATCGGCTCACACGAAGGCCCGGGTGAGCCTGAAGAACTAGAGCCGTCAGAGATCACTGGGGAGCAGATCGGCCAGTATGCCTCCTGCTTACACCATTTTGATGGCCTTCATTCCACCATATACAAGTCGAAAGCTGCAGATGGAACAGTCCGAGCAGTCAAAGTCACTATCCCCCATATGATGACAGCGCCCCATGATGCTCACCGCGAGGCACGGTTGCTGCGAGAAGCTTGCAATTCTCACATCATTCCTTTGACCGAGACCTTCAATCTTGACGGCGGGAGATTTATCTTGGTCTTCCCCTTCATGCGCTATGACTTTGAACATTTGCTCCGACGGGATATGGTGACTGCCTCCCAGACACGATCAATTCTGAGGGATCTGTTCCGTGCCCTCGTCCATCTGCATGACATTGGGATCATACACCGGGATATAAAGCCTTCCAACATTCTCATGGACTCACCCAATGGCCCAGCGTACTTGGCCGATTTCGGTGTCTCGTGGAAGGAAGGTGACCCGGGGTCTGAGCCACCCACGCAAAAGATTACCGATGTGGGCACCACATGCTACCGGCCTCCAGAGATCCTCTTCGGATACAAAGAGTATGGTGCCGCTGTTGACCTCTGGGCAGCCGGGTGCTTGGTGGCAGAGGCCATTTCCGTGGGCCATCGTCAACTATTTGATTCCGGACCTGTTGGCAGTGACCTGTCGCTGATTTTCTCTATCTTCAAAATGCTGGGTACTCCAGATGAGCAACTCTGGCCGGTATGTGGACCACTACTTGTACAAGACCGTCAATAACCGTGGATATAGGAAGTTAATGTCCTGCCCGACTGGGGCAAAGTGGAATTCCACTCCTTCCCTGCGCAATCCTGGGAGGACATCTTGCCCGGTGCATCCTCGAATGGCCGTGATTTGGTTCGCCGGTTATTATGCTACGAGAGTCGAGACAGACTCTCTGCGGCAGCGGTAAGTAACGCCCGCGGATGTCTCGGGATAATCTCTGATCTTTGGTCCAGGCCCTTCAGCATCCGTATTTTGCGTAAGCACCGCCACTATTTATGAAAGGGTCAGCCACAGTACTCCAGACCGTTATGGTTATGCCTCGGGCAGAGCACTAGCAAATGGGGAAAACACAAGCGTGGAACGGGGTTATAAAACGAAAATTGAAATTAGTCCTGGGGCAATTAATTTCATTAATTTCCATTGTTTACATGTTTACCCCTGTGCATGGAGAAATGTGCAATGAGGCTTTTCCATGCATATTGCTGACCAATGCACGCAGTGGATTGAAATGAACGGCAACGTCGGAAATTACGGGTCCAGGTCTTCGATCAATAAGATGTGGCGGACGGGGCTAGGGTGAAACAGCCATCGAGAAGTCTGTGCCCTACAGATGGTAGCGAGCTGTTCCTTTATCATGTATAAACAGATATGGAAAATGAAGATCTCACATTCCATCTTTCTATAAATTGTCTCTAACTACACTGTAGTGAACGCTGGAAGTGTAGTGAAGTGACAAGATTAGGTTAGAGTCAATACAGGGTCCCACGGTTGGCCCCGAATCTCGTATCAATACATCATCGAACCAGGCACCATACACAACAGACCAATCATTTCATATGATCTTCATTGTCATTTACCACTTCCAGCTAGTGTGGTTCATCCCATACAGGGTCCCTCTCATCTCGGTTCCTTGTGGTACCCCGGCTGGACCATCGGGTTCTTCTTAACTTCCTCTTCTCTTCTTCCATCCTCTCTTTCCTGTACGACCTGGAAGTCGTCGTCCCTTCTTTTTCCTTTTTCTCTGACATCGGCGGTGCTCGATCTCGTCCATTCTTTCTATCCACATTCCACAGCGTGGAATCGACCAGAGACGCGGTTCTTGGACCTCGCGTTGGAATCCTGGAATTACCCCCTCTTTAGGAGTAATACTCGCCCTGTGTCTTCTACACCCGACTACCGCTTCTTGATATCTTGATACCTGGGAGCATTACAAGATGCACGGGCATGCGCACCACAACCATGAGCGCAAGGTGGAGGATCTGGAAGAGCGAGGAAATGTTGTGATCGTCTACCAGACTTTGGACGCCAATTTCGACGGACCTGTGGGTGGCTATCGAACCGGCGACCCGGGAACGACCGAAGCCGAGACTGCGACACACAAGAACGTGGGCGTGGGCCCTGCTGTTGGAGCGACTGCGACAGCAACTAAGGAAAAGACTACTGAGACTAAGGCGACTGATGAGGCTACCACCACATCTAAGGAGGAAGCGGCTACCACCAAAGAGACCGAGGCCCTCACGACTCAAACTTCAGCGCAGAGCACGGAAACTACGAAAGCTGAAACGACTGAAAAAACGGCCAAGCAAGCATCGACCACCGAGTCCCAGAGTACTGCAACCTCCTTTGTAACTTCGGCATCCCCTACCGCGGAGACTAGCCAGGATGTCAACGATCTTCTCGCCGCAACTTCCACTGGATCGGCCACTGATTCGGCCGCCTCGGCCTCTTCCACTGCCATTGGTAGTTCCACCACTTCTGCTGGCATGTCCGGGGGTGCCAAGGCTGGCGTGGCCATTGGTGTGATCCTTGGTGTGGGTGTGATTGCCGCCCTGATCTTTTTCATCGTTCGCAAGAAGAAGAGAAGCCAAGATGGTTATCAACAGGAGAACGAGAAGGCATTTGGAGGTGAAGGCCTGCCCGAAGGAGGCCTCGCAGCTTCTCTGCCACCACCTCCTAAGCCTCTGACTCCCTCGACTCCTCCGGTACTCAATGTTCGCCCTGTTACTCAATTCGCACCCGACCTCAGTGGCGGCGGTGGTATCAACCCGGCTACCGCTGGTGCTGCCGGTGCTGCAGCCGGCTCAGCAGCCATTGCTTCTCGTAACCTCACTGGTGACTCGCCGCCCCCCACTCCTCCCAAGTCGGCTGGCAGCAGCCCCAATCCATTTAATGACCCCGTGAATCCTTTCGGTACTGCCGATACCCCTGTGTCTGCCCATGCACCTTCCGTTTCCGAGGCCAGCAATGGAACCTCTGGATCGACTATGGCAGCTGCAGCCGTCGGCACTGCTGCGGCTGGCGCCGTTGCAGGTGCTGCAGCCGCCTCTCATGAGTCCAAGGAGGAGACTGCTCGTCCCGGGACTGCAGGTTCACGCGCTCATTCCCCCACTGTCTCCCCTCAATCCTCGACGAGCCCTGTCAATGGTTTCTCTGCCGCTGCTGCCGGGCCTACAGTTGAACTAGCAGGCGCCGCGGCAGGAGCTGCTGGTCCCAACAATGTTCACCGTGTGCAACTCGATTTCAACCCGTCCATGGAGGACGAGCTTGGTCTTCGTTCTGGTTCCCTGGTGCGGCTGCTTCACGAATACGACGATGGATGGGTGAGTACTTCCTCGTTTCCTGGAGAAAGTATGGTTTAGAAGATCAAATTACTAACTTGTCCTCTCAGGCTCTCTGTATCCGCCTTGATCGCTCTCAGCAAGGTGTGGCCCCTCGGTCTTGCCTCTCGGCCCGCCCTGTGATGCCTCGCCCTCGCCCACCTCCTGGCAATCCTGGCTCGCGTGGCCCACCCATCATGGGCCCTGATGGCCGCCCCATGGCGCCTCCTGGCCGATTCTATCCCCAGGATGCACGCCCGAGATCTCCCTCTGGCCCTGGCTTCGCTGGTCCTCCTGGCTCTTACCCGGGCACTCAAGTGTCGCCTGTTCAGTTCCCAGCTGTTCCTCGTTCCATGTCTCCTGGACCTGGCCGACCTGGTCCACGTGCGATGAGCCCCGGCCCAGGAGGAATGCCTGTTCCCCGTTCTATGTCTCCCGGACCTGGTGGTATGCCCGGTCCTCGCTCCATGTCTCCCAGTGCCGGCCGACCTAGTCCCCGCTCAATGAGCCCTGGTCCGTATGGCCATCCCGGAATGCAGCGCCCCCAGATGCCCGTCAACCAACGCCAACGCAGCAACAGTGCCGGCAACATGGCCCCTCCTAACATTGCCGCCGCTGCCCCGCCGGTCTCCAGTCCACTAGCCGCTCCCGTTCCCGCCCCCACTGGCGAGCTTCCAGCTATTCCGAGTTCCGCACCGACCTCGCCCTCGAGCTCGCAGGTCTCGCGCAAGCCCGTCCCCGCCCAGGACGCTTAACTGACCGAATTTTTCATCTGGACAGAGCCTGTGTCTTGTCCAGAACAGAGGCATATCCACTGACCTGTCAGTGTCCCGCTGGACGGAAATGAGTTTGCCTACTACGACTGTTGATTTCGATTTTTGACTTGATATCCATCTACCCGCATCCATGACGAACAACCCCTTAACTTGAACCTGTACTGTGTACTGCCCGTTGGAATCATTTTCCTGCTTCCACTGTCCCCATTTCCCATTGATTTGACTTGTTCTTACCTATTCACTCTCCCGGTCCGTGGCCTAAGTGCCCTCTGTATTCCTAATGGCACCTATGTAATGTTACCCAAAGGCCGATTCCCACTTATCCTTTTTTGTCCCCTTTTTTACCCCTCTTTTTCTTCGACGGCTGGAAGATGCTTGCAACTTTCGCCTTTTTTTACTGGATTGATATTGACCCGGATTGAGACTCTGCGTGGCATGTTCAAATAAGCTGGAAAAACCGGATCATTTGGCCTGTATTAACACAGCTATTCTTGCGTATGTTCATATCAGTGTAGAATTTAGATTGTTTGCAACTATGGCTCTAAATGGTTCGCTCTTTGTATTATGAAGCTAGGCGTAGCTTTTCCCGAAAGACGATTTTATCCCTTTGGCGATGTCTGGTAAGCACCTGCTGCTGTATACTCACTTTCTGCTTCATGGGTGTAATCTGTCGTCGCCTTTAGCACACGTATTCCACATCAATCGAGCACGACATTCTAATTACATGTCTTTGTGCCGCGAATAACAAACCCCCCTCCTCGTTAGCTAAGGACGCCATGGCGAAGAAGCGCTTTAGTTTACAAAAGGTCGTAAGTTATTTCTCGGAAATAGTAGACATTTTGTTTTTGGAAAACAAACTTGAATTATATTGCTGTAAAATAACAGAGAAAGTAGAGGTGTTGGCTTTGCTTAAGAAGCCTGCTTGTCCCCTAGATCCTCTCGCTCAACCACTGCCTTAAATGACCGATCCGTTGCATTTGCTGCCTCCTAAGTTATATATCTTTGATATTTTCTTTTTACGTTAGTACTTATTAAGTAAGAGGCTCCCCTAGCCTCTAAGCATCTATAGCTACTGACCCCCCTTCTTCTTGTCTCTTTGCTCCACATATCACGCAAGGCAACAGTGACAATGCTGGTTTTAACGAAGCCAAAGAAGCCTGCGAGAAAGCAGACAACAAAAACCGGCGCTATGCTTTTATTCTACTTAGGGCTTTGCCATGTGTTTGGAACTTGTATCAAAATGACTGAACAAGATACATAGAATTGAGGTTCTACTTTGTAAGTGAGACCCGAAATTCATTAAATCTATGGTATCATACCAGTGTATGAATGCTTTTGGCTATATATTGTATCCCGAAACACTCCCTTATATCACAGATGCGGAACTCGTCCACTTGCAAGAAGAAGGTTCACGATACTCATGATACCTTCGCCCAGAATAAGACCAGAAGCCAAAACAACGACTGCCGAGGAGGCAGCATCTGCTTTTTCGGATGCCTGTTCGGCTGATGATGGCCCACGTTCACGAGTTTCAGACTCTGTGGAGGGACCAGAGCCATTAGTGTTTCCACCAGCGACAGGCTCGATCGCTGTCTCCGAATGCTTCCGCGACCACCACCATGCGACAATACCGCCAATGGCTCTAGCCAAAGTAAAGGATGGTACGTTGAAGATACCAACAGCAACGGCAATACCACCAGGGATCCACGATCTCCAGGGCGGAGGATTCCCATTGCGAGAGAAGGCAGGAGACGCAGTTGCAATCCTTAGGGCAGTGATAAATACCCAGATAATGCCGAAAACAAAGGACATCTGCCAAGCCATTTCTGGGAGACCTTGGCCAGTCACCAGGCGAGCAGTGAAGATCCAGACATACGCAGTAGGTGTCTGGAACATCTCGCCAGGAACCTCGTAGACGTTCACGTATAGTTTATATACAGCGGTAGATAGAACAGCACCAACAAGACTGCCAATCATCTGCCCATAGAATTGGGCCTTGGGGCTTGCGCCGAGCAGGTGACCAGTTTTCAAGTCTTGCATCATGTCACCGGCCTGCAAAGCTCCGGATTCAGATACTGCACCTGCCAGTAGGTTGGTTACTAGTGCAGTACGTCGAGAGAAATGAGAGGAGGGTGTGGCGAGTGAGAAGAGGAGTTGTGTGAGCTTGCTGATACCCGAGACTGGGTTGAGATCGGTCTCGCCCAGAGCTCGAACGCCCATGATGGACAGAAGCACCGCCAATAGGGTAGCAAGGGTCGAAAGAAGAGGAGAAATAATGTCTCCAAATACAATATGCATGCACACAACATTCAGCAGAAGAGTCAATGGAAGGAGAATCACCACCGTGCGAGTGGAAATGAGTTGGGATTGTGGCGCATCTTCCTCTTCCTCCTCGCCCTGGGCTCCATGCATCTGGTTATCATCCTGTTCATGAGTGAGCGGGTGATTCTCAGACTCCAATGCAGAGTAGTTGATATATGAGTGCTGATGGGACTGCAGCCGAAGTGCGATCCATTGTCCCACACGAGTAGATCGGAACCAGGCGATCCATCCGGGGGAACGAGCCACGATGGGCTTGAGAAGAAGCCATCCCAAACTAACAAGTGAATCAGCAAGCATAATAGCCAGTGATATCCAGACAATCCATGCTTTGCTTCCATCATCCCAGCTGTCTACCGGACCGGGTGCCCAACCACGAGCTTTGGCGAGCGGTGATAAAATACCCCATCCTAATACGGCACCGAAGAGCATATGCATGCAAGTCGATGGGCCCATAATTATGCCTTGGCCAATGTAGGCTGGTGATGGGTTGAGGGTCCACAGCCAGTTGTGGGCCATGCTTAGGCCGAACAAGGGAATATCACGGACCAGAGGAACAAAGTAAGAGAATAGTGTCTACAATCATTAGTGTGACTCTTACATTGAGAAATCTGGGGGCTCTTACATAGACTCCAGAAACTACAAAGGCGCCGATCAAGAGGCGCATCTTCGACCGCCAATCTCGTTGGTTGGCAGCTTGATCTTCAGCATCTGCATCTTTCAGAAGACTTGTTTCTTCTTGCGTATAAGGAGGCGGTGCAATCGTGTCCAAATCATCCGCACGAGGATGTTCAGGTGCTATAATCTTTTCTTTGCTCCCAGAGCCATGCAAGACCTTGAGCATCAAGGCAGAGGCAGTGCCACTCGGGAATCGCAATTTCTCTCGGACAATCACCTCTTTCCGCAGCGGTACCGCAAATACGACACCAAAGAGGCAAACCCCAAGACTCCAGATCACCAACTTCCAGAAGCTGAGGTTCAGAGGGCCACCCTCGCCTTCCCCGCCATCGCCTTCCGGTCCATCTGCGCCCGGCTTAAGCAGGAACTCCAGGGCGGGTATAACCCCAACAAAGCCACATCCAAGTGGCATTGTTCCGACTGCACCTGCCACCGTCTGAATCAGAACATTCTCAACCGGCGTGAACGGGAATGACAGATGCTTGGAGAGAACCTTGAAGACTGAGAAACCAATCAAGGCCGAAGGCATGGCCATTGTGCTGATCCATCCTGTCTGTAAGCCAAAGTAGGTATTCGAGAATGTGATCAGGGCCCCGATGATGAGGCCGACGAGGAGTGAGCGCGGAGTGAAGCTCTGGGCGGAGGTGGGAGCTCGGCCATGTGCGGGTTCGACGGGATCTGTAGGTGGCGGGTCCGATATCGATGACCGGGTCACCCGGTGATGCTGTTCGGAGGCATCACCATCCATACTGATGGTCTGATAATTCATGAGACCGACCGATCAGTCATAGTTGAGTCGAGAAGTTCATCTGGCGAGGGACAGAGATAAGAGAGGTTGCTGATTAATGCTCGATAAGATCGATCACCTGACGTCACCTTACAAATCACATTTCCCCAGCCCTACATCGCCCTCTCTAATGAATGCGTGATATTGAATGCCAGTTTCTCGATTCGTTCAATAGAGGATCGCTGAAGTTTGCTAAGTTTTAATAATGGTCTAGGGATTTATGTTTCCCCCCATGATCGATATCACGATGGGGGTTGTTAAAAGTATGAATATAAAGCACCAGAGTTGAATGTAGCCGCGTAGGCATCCAGATGTAGACAGCCATATCGGCCCTTCCCCACGGACCGCGCGTAATTTCCGATCCGAAATGCAACGATATCGGAGGGCAAAGCGCAATTTCTGTGGTTCACTGTCTCGTATCGGGTGACTGAACTCTGGTAATCCCCACATAGGAAAATGCTTATAACATCTTGATATCGCACCTGTGAACCCTTTGGACAATTTTCTTTCTCCACCTTTCTATCTACCAGTTTACCGAGATACTCCCGCGTCAAAGTATTCAGCTGAAGGATGCAACCAGGGCCAGCCTTCCATATCAAGCTCTATACATCAGCCGAGCTTCTCTCCCAACCATGGCTCCCCGACCTCACTAGCATGGTCAATGCAAGCTATCGCGTCAGTCACACCAGCAAAATCAAGTTTCCCGAAGACAAGATCCGACTATCGAGCGACTCGCAGTTATCCAAAGAAATCGGACCGGATGGATTCACCGCGGTGGCTCTGGTTGACAGCGGTCCGGACCATAAACCCGAAGTGATTGGGACGGCAAGTTTGAAGAAATGGACAGATGATGGTCTTTGGGAGCCCTGCAATGAAGCTGGAAACGACATCGATTCCGTTGTAGCGGAGCTTGCGGACGAAGTCAATGAGGATATGGATCATGTTCTCGAGAAACATGCCTGTCTAGGTGATTATGAGGTAGCTGTTGTGGCTCTTCCTCCAGATCCTCGATACCGTGGCAGGGGGATTGCGGGACATCTTGTCAGGGCCTGTGAAGAGGAGGTTTTACGACGACACCGGGTTGAAGACAGACATCTGTCATCTCCGGTACGCATAATGATTCGTGTTGCTAAAGAGGATACTGGTGCCTATTGGCTCAAGCAAGGTTTCTCTATCTTGGGTAGTCGAAAATGTGCTATTGGGGTCTGGAATGCACTGGAAGAATTTACTATGTGGGCTATGGTACGTGAGCTGTCGATAAATTAGAGAAGACACCCTAGACGGACCATGTGATAGATTTTTATTGTTCTGATGTATCTCCTCCTCTAATCTAACATGATTCGGCGGTTGTTTCTCTATCTGCGGGGAACTCAATCCTTCATAAACCCGTACTTCTCGGTCAAAAGACTTGGACATTCGCCATATTTTCCACTGAAAAGACCAGGTACTTCGAGAACCTGAGGTTGGATCTTCAACTCCACAAGCTGTAGTCCAGCCCCTGATTGAACTCTCTTGTCATCGAGAATATCATCAAGTTCGCCCCAGGTGCGGACGGTGCTGACGGAAACCGGGTAGGATGTCTCGCTTGGTGATCCGAAGAAAGAAAGAGATTCCGAATATCTCCAAGGGGCGCCATGGTTGTGTTTCATCTCCATTTCGTGCATGAATCTCTCCACCGATTCCTGCTTTTCGTTGATCAGGAACACAACCATATTCAGTTTCTCCCTGTACACCGTACCAAAGACCCTATGAGCCTGCTGGAAACCCTCGATTCCTTCGAAAAGAATCGTCCGTCCTTGTCCAAACGGGTATTTGGATTCATCAAGCTCTCGTTGCGCGATGGCCACGCCTGAGGTGGTAGCAAGCATGTACTCGGGGGATCTGTGAAGTCCCGAGTTGATTACGATTGCATTCCGGGGCAGAACAAACGAGCGTGCTCCCTCGCCTGCTGTGATGGTTTCCGTGAGAATAAGGTCCCCGGGGCGGAAAAAGCATGAAATTCGTCGCCAAAGAGAAGCATAGACGTCGTGCCGGAGAGGTGTAGCCTTCTTTTGAACGGGAAGCATGTCGATACTCTCCCGAACATTTGGCAAGTCAGGATAAGTTGCAAGGTCTTGGAGCCTTTCTTGGCTCAGAGACCTTAGGATCTTCTGAAATATGAGCCTGCTGGAAACTTCCCATAGTTGGTGTCCCATTGCAATGCAATTCCAGTTGAAAGTGATTGTTGTATCCCGCTTGAACTCCGGAACAAAAGGGGGAGACCAAAACATGGTCTTGATGGGCCCAATGTGGAAAATAAGGTCGGAAGATTCAACATATGCACCGAGCCTGTCATACTTGGAGCACATGGGTCCATGAAAGTTCTGCAAAGTCTCGTCCACAAGACCTCTACGAACTGAGGTTGTTGCGGTTGGGAATCCAGTCCTCTTTGCCAAACGATTGATTTCACGCGCACCACAAGTCGAGGCACCAGCATCTATCAGAATCACAGGTCGCTCTGCCATTCTGATTCTGCTCATGATTTCTACCAACGCCGTTTGTTCGAGTTCATCATCATTGGGCGGGAGGTTGAGATCCAATGGATCATCGAGTGCAGTTGTGAATATATTCATGTCCACCATGTCCTCGGGTAGTTCGATGTAAACGGGTCGGGACTGAAGGATACATTCTCTGATTGCGTTGTCAATCTGATCAGTGGCTTCATTGGGGTCGAGAAGGATTTCCTGTGTGACGGTAATCTTGGTGAACCAGTTGGCAAACTGTTGAAGGACATCTGGCTGTGAATCGCAAAAACGGTGGTGGAATTTGATAGCCTGGAATTGTTCCATGCGCGGCGGAGTTCCAACAATAACGACGACAGGTACCATCCCTTCATAGGACCCGCTAATTGCATCCTTGACAGACATCTTCTTCTCGAGAGATTCAAATGAAGTAATCAGAGCAGCAATTCCCCGGATTTGTCCATAGCCATCTGCAGCAAAGCCAGCATTGAGGTCGCTGGAATGCTGGGTCCATTCAAGCCCGGCAGAAATCGCCTGGTTCAGAATCTCAAAATTGTTCTGTGAAGGAACAGCCTGCACTGCGTTAAGACCAACCTGGCGAAGGCGGGCAAAGAGAAATCGTCCGAGAGGAATCCCAGGCATGATGGAGAGTCGTGAAAAGGGTTCGGGGGGTTTGAGAGTGTTGAGGATGATAAGAGAAGAAGGTGGGAATCGGAGGGAAGAAGGTGAGATAAACAAAAGATGCTGGGAGTCCACTGGTGTATTGAAGTTGCTGCCTCAGATCTTAGGTGAGAGCAAACACAAGTCCCAATACGGCAACTTTGAAAGACGAATCTATCATTCCAGGCTACTTCCTTGTTAGGCTCTCACTCGGGTATGGGTTAGTATCCGCAGAATAACAAAGCACTTTTCTAGATAGGTAACTATTCAAGTTCCAATTTTGAGGGATCTGTTCCAAAGATTCAGCATAGGGACTGACTGAGCTCCTCATGTACAGCACATATCATGGAATGGACCGGTAGGATATACATAAACTGATGGAGTATAGCAGCCCCTATTTGCATGTATATTAAAGCAAAAGTAGTACTCCGACTCAGAGTATCAATCCGGCTTTTCTGAACATCTTGAAACTTTCAAGCCAGCCCTGAACAGGATCAATATCCCCCTCAAACCCTGTCCCCCTCAGCCTCTTCAAACTTAATTGCCGGTCAAAAGTCAACCAGTAACCCACGCTGTCAAGCTGCCGGTTACCCACACCAACGCCTCCACTGACAGCATTGGGACGTCCACACTCGGCAAACTTGTCCCTGTGCTTGGCAATATACTCCCCGGGCATAACAGAAGGCGTGGTTTCAGGGACCTCGCCAACTTTCAACGTGTTGTCAAGAGATTGTGGGATATCAGTGGGTCCCACGCCCACCAGGCCAAACCAATTTGCCAGATGGGGCCAGATCTCACCATACTTGCATGGCGTCTCGTTGTCGGCAATGTTGAATAGCTGGCCGTTACCACAGGTCTCTGGGTGCAGCGAGGCATAGATCATGAACCGTGCCATCGTCTTGCTAGATACTGGAGAGAACAACGAGTTGGCACCGGCCGCGCTGCCCGGGAAAGGTACTTCGACGGCTTTGTTGGTTCCAGGTGTATAGGGTCCGATTCCATGGTTATAGGCCCACAGAGACAGATACTGGGCCCAATGTAGTGATAAACTGTACTGAGAGCCGTTCGGCGTGAAACCAATCTTGATACATGTTAGTTAAGCCGGAAAGCAGTTGTAGGAGAGTCACAATTGCATCTGGACAGACTTCGCACCAAGTCCAGTTCTTGCCCTTGCTCGCAGCATCAAGAAGCTTGCGGTGCTCTGTATATACGACAGTCTTTGCGTAATCTACTGGAAGATCGTTCACCATTTCCTCGTGTAAGGGTGGAGTGAACGTGCCACCAGGGGAGTAAGTACCGTATCCCTGTTTCATTAGCATGCGATGGCTATGTGAATAGCTTGGATACTTACCCGTGTCCCACCCGGGAATGTCACAAACTTCAGCTTGGGGCTGATCAAACTGTGGGCGTCGATGACATTCTTAAACATTTTCCGATTTGTTGCGACTTCCTCGCTAATGTCTCCGACTGCGGTGAAAACTTCTGGTGATGAGTTTTGCACTTCGTGATATTCCAATGGGGACATACCCAGGTAGTAGATATGGGTGACACTTTCGACATCTTTCACTGTGCGTTTTAAAGTATCTGCCAGTGTAGTCCCATCACCTCGACGAAGGTCAATGCCTGAGACGAGCTGCAGGTCTTGTCGTTGCGAGTTTGACTCAGGCCAACAAGTCTCGGAGAGGTTGAGGGGGCGGTTGGTGATAGCAGTGACCTTGGAGAACGTGCCAGCATCGGGGTAGGGACCCAAGAGTTGGTTAACCAGAGCCCAGCCAGTTATGCCGGATGCGCCGAAGATGATCGCATGGTTTGAGCCCATTGTCAATGGTCGATATTTTGAGATTTCCTTGGGCGGTTGTTACTTAAAGGTTAGAATCTTTAATAGTTCACGTTCGAAGTATCCGCCTTGTCCACGAGATCACCATGAGTCATTGCGAGTCATGAATATTCATGAACCCTGTCCAATGAGATGTCAGTGCACGTATCTCTTTCGGGCTAACGTTAGAACCCTGATCGATTTGTGATTTAGCCATATGAACGCTCTCTGTACATGTTAGATCCCTGAATAAAAGTACCTGTATCTAGCATGGGCATAATGCTTCCAACATTGCTCCTAACCTATGTTTTGTTTGAAAAATTCAGAAAAGAGATTTGCAGACAGAATGTTAGACATTTCAGATATATACCTCTATGAATTTATCCACATCGGACATGTTGTCCTTCCAATATCTGTATTTTCTTCATAAAACTGGCCCAGCAGTTATTGATAGCACTAAATAACCTTATCAAAACCAGTATTCCATACTTGCTTTTGAAAGCATCCCGAAGCCTCCGTCTGTCCGAGGGCTCATGCTGAAGAGCAATGACTAAGCAGAATCACGTGTGCCATCGGAGCCTCGGTCATGAAAAGGAGAGAGCTGAAGATATCACGATCTGTGATCGGCAAGCGCGGTCAGCTTTCGTTATCGTGGGGTCATTCATTTCATTGCTTTCAACTTTTTTGGTTTCTCTTTTCCGAGTGTGTTCGTGTTCTTGTGCTTGAGTTCCTTTCATCTGATTCTCCTGAGTGACGTATAGATCGGAGTATATCCTGGTTATCGCCTATCTCCCTGCAAGGGACTCTCAGTTGTTATTTCCTTGCCCACTTCTGAGCTGTTGTTCCCGGCCACGAGAAATATCTCAATGAAAATTCCATCTTTTCACATGGACAATATGCGCGAAATTATAGGCGCGGCCATGTCGCTCGCCTCGTGGAAAACCCTTGCCTTGATCCTTGCTGTGATCAATTTGAAGAGCCTCCCGTTTGTCTGGCATGTAAGTTCTGGCCCCTGAAACGAGAGTTGGAATTGCCTTTTTCCATCGGCAGATCTCCACTGTTACACCACTGACAGGATCAGTTCCGCGTGCTGTATCACTTCGTGGGCAACTTGCGTTTCAAACCCAGCGACCCATTTTTCCCCAAGGGAAGAGCAGTTGTGGATGCGCAAGGCAAGCCGACACATCCTGTCTTTGTGCCTCGCATGGTCACATCCCGCACGCCGCTGTTGGAGACTGATTACAATCTGCACAAGTCCAACAGCACTTACTTTGCAGACTTGGATATTTCTCGTACTGCGCTTGTGAGTCGACTTTACAGTCCGGGTGTGGGCATTGTGAGCAAGGAGCTCGATGAGGAGTTCTTGGCTGCAAGCAAGAAAGAGGGCAAGCGTGCCCCGAAGCGCAAGGCGATCTCTATCGTACTCGGATCGGTCTACTGCACCTTCAAGCGTGAAATCAAACCATTTGAACTGTATGAGATGCACTCCAAGGTGATCTCCTGGGATAAAAAGTGGATGTATATCTTGACCTGCTTCATGCGACCTGCCCGCGGTGGCGGCGAAAAGACCATGCTTGCCGTGGCCGTCAGCAAGTATGTGGTTAAGAAAGGCCGACTCACTGTTGCGCCAGAACGGATCCTGCGCGCAAGTGGGTTCCTCCCCGCCCCGCCAGCGGGGATCGAAGCCAAGGCCACACCAGCCGACTCTTCCGCCGACGCTTCCGGCGTTGATACCCCTGGTAGCACTGAAGGTATCACTGCAACGGGGGTAGATGGGTCGCTAGTTCGGGAAGTACTGAAGCTGAGCGAGGACCAGATCCCCGGCCAGGAAACTCTCGAGAAGCAGCAGAAAGAGAATACCGACCTGTGGAGCTCGGAGGAATGGACGTGGGAGCGCATCGACCAGGAACGGCAGCGGGGACTAAAGGTTGTGGATGGATATACTACGTTGGATGACAAGTTGTTTGACGAGTGGAAACAATAGAGTGTAAAGTTAGCTAGACATCCACATCTATAGACATAAATGATGAAATGGTCCAAACGCCGCTAAGATTAGATGCGCATCCACAGATCTGCAGAGCGATCTCGGCCTGGAATGTTGGGATTTGTAACAGTTTCGTGTTCCAATTTTCTATTTATACTCAGTAGTAACATAACTTAACATATATAAGTTAAATATAGTCAATTGTGAAGTTGTAGACATGTCCAGGTATAGTGCTTGGACCCTGAAGCTGATCTCATCAAGGGGTTGTTCGTCGGGCCGCCGTATCCGAGATTGCGTGAGCCATGTCATGACTTTCTCTCTACATGTATATCCTACTGTGGATGTAGCTTATTCAAAATGTTTTATATGTATAGACAAAGTAGAATAACGTATTAATTGCCCAATCAAACAACCCACCTCACCTGGGCAGAGGATATTCACGGAAAGGCACTGGTCACATGACATCACGTGATGTGACTGGATGGAGCTCTCCTGATAATCGAGTTTCTTTTTGATCCACGTCAACTGCATGAGCACCTCGGTAAGACCTTTGCTGTCTATGTGCATTTGGTTGGATCAGGTCCTTGAGCATCTAGCAGTCCTTTTATCCGACACGGGATATACAAGTCGGGCTAAAGTACACTTCTCTGGACCATTTCCACCCTTGCCCTTTTCTTCCCTCTGATTTGTCGAATCTCAAACCCATCATTCCTCGCCCTGTGCCCACCTGCCCCTACCTCCTTTCAGTATCAGACCATCTTGCAGTCCCGGCACCTGCATTGGCCCACTCTATTGCTACCTCTTCTTTCCAGAAAGACTTGGTCTGCTTGGACCTTTGTCTTCCCTTCTCTATTCCGCCTTTGATTTATTTGCTCGGCTTCAGGAAATTCGAACTATCCGAAAAGCTTATCGCAATCGACCTACATCCTACATACGCCTAGTGTACCCTTACACTCCGACACTGGTGATTTCTTCTGATCTCGATATACTCCTTTCCATTTGCCACACCTATTTGTTCCGCTTCCCCCGACCGCTGGGAAACACTTCCACCTCGCCGTCGATCAGCGGTCATCCGACGACGGCGGCTACCAACTCCTGAATAGGCTCCCCAACTTGCCTTCATCGCCCGCGATGATGGCTGCGACAATCGACCAGTTGCACTGCGACCCCCTCGCCGGCGCCCCTGCGGCGGACTCTGCTTCAATCACTCCGCCGCAGAGCGCACACGGCAAAACCATGGCACCTGAAGGCGTACCTTCCGAGCTATCAGACCTCGAGCTGGATCACAAAGCCGCCCCGGCGCCTGAGACAGCCGAGGTCAAGGAGGAAGAAGTGGAAGACATTGAACCCGATCATTACTATGGCGGCGGCAAGATTCCCGTTTTCAAGCCGGTGAGTGCACTACACGTTCCGCATACTAAGCCGTGGAGATACTGCGCATTATTAAGAAACAGGCTGACGGGGGTACTTTAGACCATGGACCAATTTAGAGACTTTCAGGCCTTCATCAAGAAGATCGACAAATACGGAATGCAGGCAGGAATCGTGAAAGTGGTTCCTCCAAAAGAATGGTGAGTTGATTGAATTGTGCTCTCGAGGGTCCTTGTGCTTACGCTTCCCCAAAAGGTCCGAGTCACTTCCACCGTTGGATGATGCGGTCAAGAACATTCGGGTGAAGAACCCCATCATGCAGGAATTCCACGGATCCCACGGTACATACACTCAAGCGAACATCGAACGACAGCGCTCGTACAACCTTCCTCAGTGGAAAGGCCTATGCGAAGAGAGCAGCCACCAGCCCCCTGCTCGCAGAGGAGAGCGACGCCGCAACCAGGAACGAGTGAATCGTTCAGCTCCCACCCCACGTCCCCAATCCACTCGCCCCGAGGGCCAGAAGCGCCGCCCTGGCCGCCCTCCGAAGCGGACAAATCAGGTCAAAATCAAAGAGGAGTCTACTGATGACGTCGACAAATCCAAACTCGAAGGACCACCGACGCCCGAATCACCAGAGACCAACCCGGTGGAGACCAAGAGCGAGGACTTGAGTGAAGGCGAGTCGCTCCCTACCACCAAGCCAAAGGGCCGACAGCCCAAGTCTGTGTCTTCACGCCGAAAGAACAACCGTGGGGAAGTCATGGATCAAGTCGACGAGGAGGCGTTCAAGAGCTTTGATTATCGAATCCATGACAACGAGGACTACACCGCGGAGCGATGCGAGGAATTAGAAACCAACTACTGGAAGTCACTCATGTACAACAACCCGATGTACGGTGCCGACATGCCTGGTTCGCTCTTCGAGGATAGTACTACCTCTTGGAACGTTGCCAAGTTGCCCAATCTGCTCGACGTTCTTGGCCAAAAAGTGCCTGGGGTCAACACTGCTTACCTCTACCTGGGCATGTGGAAGGCCACATTTGCTTGGCATCTGGAGGATGTGGATCTCTACAGTATCAACTACATCCACTTTGGTGCGCCAAAGCAATGGTACAGCATTTCCCAGGAAGATGCACCTCGCTTTGAACAAGCAATGCGCAGTATTTGGTCCAGTGATGCAAAGAACTGCGATCAATTCCTTCGCCACAAGACCTATCTCGTCTCGCCTAGCCTACTCAAGTCCCAGTACGGCATCACTGTCAACCGGTTGGTCCACTATGAAGGGGAGTTTGTCATCACCTTCCCTTACGGCTACCACTCTGGATACAACATCGGATATAATTGCGCCGAGTCGGTCAACTTTGCGACTGAGCAGTGGTTAGACTATGCTCGCATCGCCAAGAAATGCAACTGCGAGTCAGACAGTGTCTGGATCGACGTGGATGAGATTGAGCGCAAACTGCGTGGCGAGAGCACCCCCGAGTACTACGCTGAATACGAGAGCGAGCTCGATGGGTTCGAAGCTGCTTCCGATATTCTCACGCCGCCTCGCAGTGTTCCTGAGAATCCCTCCCGTGGCCGAAAGCGGAAGAACCCGGATGACGGGCCGAGGACCAAACGATCCAGACTCCACACCAATGGTCCGCGGAAGCTCCCGTGTCTGCTGTGCCCTAACAATCTGGACTATGAGGATCTGCTGCCGACCGAGGATGGCAAAGGCCACGCACACCGACGGTGCGCGTTGTTCGTCGAGGAGACTACAATCCTTCGCGATGCGTCCGGCACGGAGGTTGTGTGTGATATTGACAAGATCCCCAAGGCTCGCTTGGGTCTGAAGTGTCTCTTTTGCCGCGAAGTCTTCGGCGCTTGCTTCCAGTGCAATTTCGGCAAATGCACACGCGCCTATCATGCCACCTGTGCCCTGTTGGCTGGCGTGCAGGTTGAATTCGGTGCGATTGCGGTCATTGCCGACGATGGCAGTCAATACTCAGTTCCCAGTGTTGATTTGAAATGCAAATTCCATCGCCAGAAGCGACCGAACGGAGTCCTGGGAGAATCCTCGGATTTGGATCGCCGTGTGATTGAAGAGGCCCGTCATCAGTCGCAAGGAAATTTGGTCCAGTTTCAGGCTGACAAGGAAATTAATGGCGCCATTGTGCTTGAAAATCGACCCGAAGAGCGGAGCCTGTTGCTCAAAGTACTGCCCCGAGGGTGAGTCACCTATTTCCCGAGCCCTCCAGGACTGGAGGTCTTCATTTTCCATATTCTCCCAATGCTAACAACCCTGCAGCGATGTGATTGAAATGCCTTATCGGTGGATGCTGGTGGTTCGCAAGTCTAATTTCGTACCGCTCGCACTGGGAATCAAACCCCTCCCGGTCCACCTAGCGCGCAAGCCCGAACGAAAAGAGTTAGAGTCAGCGGTGCCCGCGGCAGGCAGTGCATTTGGCGATGCACGATCTCCCTATCAGTGGGCCGAATTCGAGACGGTGGATGCGACTAGGAACTATTTCGCCCCACTCCGGCCGGTGAGAGTTGAGCAGGTGTGGCATTACTTGGGCACCAAGTCCACCGAGAGTAGGGCACAGTATACACACAACCCTAGCGTGCCCATCCACAACCCGCAGGCCAATTTCCTGGACAGCGTCAAGTCGCTTGGCGTGGCTGGTGTCAGCGCTCGTGCATCGAAGATCTCACCCCACCACCGGTTTCATTATGCTACCCCTGCCCCTCCCTACCAGCAAAATCTTTACGCCCAACAACAACGACTCTTGAATGTCACCCGTCCTTCCGCCTCCCTGCAGCACCTTGCCCCTCCCCCTCCCCGTATCCTTGCCGGTGCTGCTGCTGCTGGAGCTCCTGCGATGCCGTCGGCCTTTCGAACACTACCCAATCAGTCTGCCCGCCATGCCCCCTACCCCTCGGTCGCCAAATCGCACGCTCAGCAGCAGCATCACCTCCCATCCACCAATACCTTTGCCAATGTCCGGGAACTCATAGCTCGTCGCCGCCTCGCTCAAATAACTGACCACGCCAATGTTTTTGCCGGATACGACATCGTCAGTCCCGAAATGGTAGTTGAGACCCTGTTGGGTCCGATGGGCTCAATACCACCGGTCAATGGCCTGGAGAAGCTGGAACTAGCCATGGCCCAGCAACGGGTACAGCCACGAGCCGCTGACGGAACCTTGCTGCCACCTCAGACCCTCAACATGCGGTCGGAAGAGGTCACTCGGCTCCTTCAGATGTTGCGGTTCTCGCTGGTGAGTCACCGTGAGCGACTGGATGTGATTCAAAAGAAAGAGTCAGAAAACATCAAGCAAGAGACCGTGGATCGAGGTAGCGTGGCGGCAGCGAAGATGCCCGGAAAATATGCCTACCTCGACCAGCAACGATCCACCGCTCCGAATGTCTACCAGTCGCCATACAACATGCCGTCCGGTCTCTCCGAATATGCCAAGTCTACGTACGGGTTGATTCCTGCGGCTGATGAATCGCCCAAGGAGTCCCTGGCGAATGACTTTTTCAATAGTCTGCCACAGGAGGCCCAGGAAAAAATTCTAAAGAACTGTGGTAGCTTTGTGCAGCGTGCAATCGAGCGGTCGGCCAGTCACAGCCGGCATAGTTCAGCCTCGAATCTCCGGCTGTCAGCGGCTTTGGCTCAACAAACAGAAAATCCGATTATTGACATCACCCCGGTGGAGGATCCCCCTCTACTTTCAGGTCTCGACATGCCGCTTCACGCAGATTCCCCATGCTCCAGTTTCGGCCGGTCGCATCTCCGATTCCAGTCGCCAAATGAGTTCCCCATGCATGGACCCGACCCACACCCTGATCACCACGATCTCTTCGGCGACCAACAAGCCAATACACGCTTCTGGCAGAACGGGCCGTGGGTCGCCGGGGATGGCAACACCCCCAATGACGAGAATCGACCGTTCTTTGGGCCACACATCTTCGGGCCGCATGAACGACTCAAGCACGACTATGCTTCCTCCGACATCTCCCTGGGCAAGGGGCCGGGATCCCTTCACTCCGTCGATATGGCTGGGTTCGGGCCGGATGGAGTTGATGATCTCCCACTCAGCCCATAGATGTCCCTCTCGTCACTGACTTTTTTTGACCCGCGTTTGCTTCCCACTGCGACTGTACTTGCATCTCCATGTAACGACTTCACTGGACTGACGACTGCATGAATGGGCGTTTTCTTGATTTTCCCCGACCTCAACGATACGTTACGGGTCATGTTTCTTTATGATTTGGAGTTGGCACTAGCTGGCTGGTCACGACTCAGCGTTCTCATTTCACACATTCTTTTTGCACGCGAAGCTGCGATCCGGCTACTGGGAGTGGTCACATAGACGGAGTTCGACTTGCACGGTTCTTTGTGACCGAAAAACCCTCTCGGCCCTCCCCTTCAACATCCTGGGCCTACTTTCGCCCATCTCTCGTGTCTAGATATCTGAAACAGAAAAAAATTTCTTTTCTTCCCAGATTACTGGATCACATTTGTGTTTTATCCCCTTTGATACCCCCCTTACCCCTATGGAAGTGTGTGGATCTGGATCGAATCTTCGTGGATCTCCGGAAATGTGTTTTTTCCTTTCCTTTTCCCTTTCCCCTTCTATGTCGATATTCATCCTGGCGCTCATCGATTGCTCGCCTCTTACGAGTGTTTGCAGCATGTTCCTGATGTGGCAGCCGTCACCTTGTGTGACCTTGATGTATGTGTGCAATGGAATATTAAAAAAAAAAAAAAAGAAAATCCGTATTCCATAAGACCTCAACAGTAGTCCTTGTAGCTTGCTATTGCAGATTCCTTAAATCAACAAAGACTACACAAGGATACGAATATGAAGTCAATCTTTCTAGAAACAACAATACTCAACCAGTAACAAAAAAGACAGCAGGAACTAGCCACACGTCATGCAGGTAAGCTGGCAGCTCCATACCCCAGACGCTCATTTACATTCTTTCAAAATGGCCCTGAAATCTTCCTCGACCGCATCCTTCCACTCCCCTTCCCTCAGCGGCGTCCAACCCAACGCTCTACCACGAATTGCCCTCGACCGAGCACTAAACCAGTCAGCATAACCGCAATCACAAGAGGTCTAGTATCTTCTTACTTCGAAGCAAATCCCAACTCCCTCACTTGCCGACTCCCATTCACAGACCAGGCTGTTGCTTCGTCCAACGAGACAATGCGGACACCTTCTGTGTCAAGGGCTTTCAATTCCTGTCCTACTGATGCAATGGCCTTCGAGATGTCAAGCCAAGTGTGTCGGCCTGTTTCAGCAAATAATACGCCCTCTTTCCCATATGGAACATCTTCCCCATTCAGGACCTTGAACAAGGCTAGCTCAAAGAGCGAGGTTAGATCGGATATATGGATATGATCCCATTCACCTGCTCCATCGCCGATAACCACTGCCTGGTTATACTCCAGAGAGCGTCGGATTAGGGTTGGGATTTGGATTGAGAGTTTCTTTGCTGGGCCTGTGCCAATGCCGAAGATTGTTGGGGCCATTATTATGGTTGTTTTGACGCCGGTTTCGAGTCCGGTGTTGAAGACTGCGAGGTCGGTTGTTCGTTGTTTGTAGGCTTCGTTGGCTTCGCGGGTTCTTTGGTATTCGTAGATGTTCTCGTCGTCGTGGAGTTCGTTGGTCTCGATGTAGGTTTTGCTGATGGGATGATCGCCGATGCTAGATGTTCCGGATGTCTATAGTAACCGCTTAGTGGGTGGTCACTCTGGATAGGTGTGCTTGATGTACATGGATGAAATGGGTCTTCTGGCCTGTCTTAGACTGTCTATCACCAAGTCCTGAGATCATGGCTTTGGCTGACTCGGTATGGAACGCCGATGCGGTGTTGATAATGACTGCAGATGTGTCAATTACCCGCATACAAGTTAATTGATGCACGAAGAGGGGTCTATACCATCATAGTCGCTTGACAGCTTTCTGATAAAGTCTGTCTCGTCCAGGCTTTGGAATGGGATGACTTGAACACCAAAAGAGTCGAACAAGGCACCTCGCTCCTCCCCACGAAGCAGGACATCAATTTGGGCATTCTGAATGTTCTCGTGCTGACTACTTTTCAGTGTTGCGAGAACGGATCCACCGCTGTTGTTTGACCTTTAGCCATGTACGCTTATAACCCTGACAACTTTGCACACTCACATATAACCGGTTGCTCCAGTCAACAAGATTCGAGTCTGAGACATATTGATGAGCTTTGAACAAAGATGGCTGATAAATATACTCCTGTTCCCTTGTGATTACGAGAGGCGTTTTATACTTGCCTCGGAGAGTTTTACATCATGTTTGTAACCCCGTACAGCTCAATTCCTCGGTTGATTTCTAATTATGATGTCTATACCTTCTATACCTCACTGCACTCAGGTTGGACCTTCCTCTCGATGGAGTGCAGTTTCCTACTTGCAACCAAGGTGATTTCTAATCAGGTGGGGACGTGACCAGGTCAATCCTGAAAAACTTCAACCTGACGTTCCTCTTCCTCTCTCGTTCTTTTAACCATGTGAGACACAGACGAGGGTGTGTTGATTTATTCAGAAAGCAATACAATTGCACCGCGGTCTGGAAGTGCGGAGAAGCGCTGTTTCACCATGCAGCCCCTAAGCCCTATGATTCGAAGATCCTGTCTTCATTGGGAAGATGCATGGAAGCACATGGGTATGTACATATTATAGCATGTTCAGGGATTGGGAATGGGAGGAATCTAGGGTGAACAACCAGGGGGCTATAAGTATCCCGAGGATCCTTATCAAAGGGGCAACCATGGACCATTGGCATATGGAATCCACATACTCACCTGAAACATATACATCTATGCCTATCGCCCTATTTAATGCCCTATCTTTCAACCTCTTGCCGACAGGGGTCTCGTGGTCTCTTCATTTAAGCTTTGGTTCCTTTTACCGCGCCTTGTTAGCTTGTTAGCTTGTTAGCTTATGGGTCTGCCGATCGCGATATGATGTCAAAGTGGTTCCGCTACGGAGACACTCCGCATTCCCATGTCCGGACACAGGGTGGAAGAGCGAGATCTAGCTCTTTTGTTCTGCTTTGCCAGATTTCGCTATCTCTGCATATATAGGATTTATGGTTGAGGGGGACATTCCTAGGGTCGTGTAACCAGTGTAGGTTCTAGAAGGTCAGGCTGTCGATCCACGTGGCCTATCATAGGTAGACTGGAATGCTATCTGATAACATAGTAATTCGAACACTAACTAAATTCTAAGTTGGACCCAAGTTGGCTTAACAACTCTGCCCCGGAGTGGGTCGACTCCAGGTCTTATCATTAGGTCAGGTAAGACATTCGCCGGAAAATGATAAGCCTAGTTAGCTTTTAATCTGCTGTTAACCTTAATAAGTCCTGCCTAACTTGCCCGAGACTCTTATTCGCCCTTATCTCTAACTTCCAACTCAATTTGACCGCGGTCCCGGACCGCGCCAATCCAAATGCGGGGGTTCGTCCGGAGACCCTTATATATCATTCCCTCTATCTTCTAGACCTTCTACCATACAACAACTACACACACTATACACAATGCGCAGCTCACTAGATGCCACCGCCGACGAGGCGCTGGCCCGTATGGGCTACAAGAGCGAACTACCCCGAAACCTAAGCATGATGAGCATCCTTGGTCTTTCCTTTGCCATTATGGCCGCGCCATTCGGTCTCAGTACGACCCTCTATATCACCCTCGCGGACGGTCTATCCGTGACTATTATCTGGGGCTGGGTATTCGTCACCCTCATCTCCATCGCTATCGCCGCGTCCCTGGCTGAGATCTGTGCCGTCTACCCCACGGCTGGCGGTGTCTACTATTGGAGTGCGATGTTGTCAACTCGTCGCTGGGCACCGCTGATGTCGTTCATTGATGGTTGGTTGACTCTGGTCGGGAATTGGACGGTGACGCTCAGTATTATTTTCTCTGGGGGTCAGTTGATTCTCAGTGCTATCTCGATTTTTGATGAAACCTTTGTCGCCAATGCCTGGCAGACGGTGCTGATGTTCTGGGCGGTCATGCTGTTCTGTGCCTTGGTTAACATCTTCCTCTCGCGGTGGTTGGATCTCATCAATAAGGTCTGTATCTTTTGGACTGCTGCCAGTGTCATCATCATTATGATCACACTGTTGACTATGGCCGATGACCGTCGCGACGGCGAATTTGTTTTTGCTCACTTTGATGCTTCCACAAGTGGCTGGCCCTCGGGATGGGCGTTCTGTGTCGGGTTGCTGCAGGCAGCATACACCTTGACCGGATACGGCATGGTCGCGGCGATGTGCGAAGAGGTCCAGAACCCACACCGTGAGGTGCCCAAGGCTATCGTGCTGTCGGTCGTGGCCGCTGGAATTACCGGTCTCCTCTATTTGATCCCGATCCTGTTCGTCATGCCCAATGTGGAGATGTTACGGAATGTGGCGAGCGGCCAACCCATTGGCCTGCTCTTCAAGACGGTGACAGGATCCGCTGGAGGTGGCTTTGGTCTGCTCTTCCTGGTTCTGGGGATCATGCTCTTTGCAGGCATTGGGTCCCTGACAGCTGCCAGTCGCTGTACCTATGCATTCGCACGCGACGGAGCCATCCCTGGCTTCAAGCTTTGGCGCAAGGTCAACCCCACGCTAGATGTGCCTGTATGGGCGGTGATCCTGTCTGCGACCGTGGATGGTCTCCTAGGATTGATCTATTTCGGCTCGACTGCGGCATTCAACTCTTTCACCGGTGTCGCCACCATTTGTCTTTCCACTTCCTATGGACTGCCCATTCTCATTTCCATGATCCGAGGACGACAGGATGTGAAGGGCTCTTCTTATTCTCTGGGTCGCTTTGGATATGTGATCAATGGCATTACCATTGCTTGGATTGTTCTGGCGGTCGCTCTCTTCTGCATGCCTGTCACTCTGCCCGTCACCCCCGAGTCGATGAACTATGCCAGCGTTGTCTTTGCGGCATTTGCGAGCATCAGTATCTTTTGGTACTTTGTCTATGCGCGGAAACATTTCACTGGCCCACCGGTAAGCAGTGAGGAGGCACGCGCAGCTACGGATCTTATGACTGGGACGGCGTTAGATACGGAACAGGCCATGGAAGCGGTGAAGAAGATGCCTAGCGACTAGATACTTATTTTGTACATTAACATATTAACACATCTTAAACAATTATTTTTGTACTTAATTTCGCACAGATCGTGTAGCGCGTACTCGGACAATCACAAGTGCCTGACGATCTCGCCCCGAGAGCCGCGGTCCAAATCAAACACGCCACTTCTCGGTTCCCCTAATATCATAGACAGACGAGAACTTGACTACGTGGAGATTTGAAGACGTGAATACCTATACCGCTATACTAGAACAGCTAACAGTCCAGTCCACAGTCATCAATCCGGGGAAAGCTACGTTCCGAGGAACTTATCGGAACATCTCCCAGGGAAAAAGGGAAACACATCCCCATTCTCCCCCCTTGCCCAACTTCCAATATATTCTATTCTATACTCGAATTCACTCGAATTACACTCGACTGCTCTCATGAGGTCAAGCCGATGATCCCCGCTTCCATGACAGGCACCGGACTTCTTATCGCGCCATGTCGGACTCTGTAGGTGCGTGACACCTGCTCATCCTCCTTGCAGTCTCGTATACTGACACGTTACTCTCTCCAGACCGCGTCTTCGTCCATGCCCTCAATACCGTTAAGCGGATTCCCCGGACGGGGACCGCGCGCCCTCCCGCCGCCGAGCGCTTGAAGCTCTATGGCTTGTACAAGCAGAGCATGGGTGAGTCTACACCGGAGAACTGAGATACGGGGTACGCGGTACAGGGCTAACCGCTGACAGAGGGGGATGTCGAGGGTGTAATGGATCGTCCGATTGGGAATACTCCCGAGGTACATGCTGAGTGTGAGAAGTGGTATGTCGCATGCTTAGTCTACACTTGTGCCGTTGATGCTTGATCAATCGCTGACCATGGGTTCCTTTCTGGCAGGGATGCATGGTACGCTCAGCGCGACATGTCGCGCACCGAAGCCAAACGCCGCTACATCTCCACCTTGATCGATACAATGCACCAGTACGCATCGCAAACGCCCGAAGCGCGCGAACTCGTTTCCGAGCTTGAGTTTGTCTGGGATCAGATCAAGTTCAATACTGCTTCGTCGTCTTCTTCTAGTCCCCTTAACACCGTTGGCGTTCCGCACTTATCGCGCAGTGCTTATGGGAGTATAGGGAGTCGGTTGGCGCAGTCGACTGAGGACTTTGAACGTCCTGATCGGAGGGATGATATTACCACCCGTCGAGATCGGGATTCCCGGTTACGGGTTCTCAGTCCGGTTAGCCAGCCCGAGGAAGAGGAATATTATCGACGGAGGCCTATAGACGATGAAGATCAGGATCCTAATGACGATGACGAGGAAGATGAAGAGTATGAAGAAGCCCGCGATAGCTTGTATGAAGACCAAGACCCAGATCAGGAACCCGATCATGCCAGCACCAATACCAATACTAATACTGATGCCGACGCCTCACATCGACATCGCAAACATGCCTCTGCAATAAGCATAGGCAGCAGTGGTCTTCACCGTCGAGACTCCCAGTCCCAAGGTGATCCTGTCAACCCCCGGAATAGCCGTTGGCGCCGTCGAGTCGAGCAGGCCTTAACGAAAATGACGGCTGAGATTGCTGCCGTGCGCGAGCAGATGGAGGCGCGTTCTGTTGCTCAGCGCAGGCGCTCGGGTCTGTGGGCTTGGATCAAGTGGATGCTGTGGATTGCTGTGCGGCAGATTCTGTGGGATCTGGCTATGCTCGGCATGTTGTTGATTTGGATGCGGTTGCGTGGTGATCGTCGTGTTGAGGCTCGGCTTAAGACTGGCTGGGCTGCATTGAAGGCTCGGCTGGGGAAGCTGAAGCTTAAGAGGGTTGATATGCCTATCTTGCCTTGAATATTTGGGTTTATATCCGTCTTCTTCTTTTCTGCATTGCTTTTGGCATTAAATCCCCGTGTTGGAGTTCTTGTCCTTACTTACTTTTCTTGTGTCTATTTCTTTGTCCAGTATATATGGGTTTCAATTGAGGTTCGGGATTTCTTATTCCTTTTCATTCTTGGTTGGCTTGTCTGGGTGTGTACGATGCTGTCTAGCTGGAGTTGGGTTCATTCTTGGTTCAAGGCAACAGGAATGTATGTCCTCAATAGATGCAGTCATTGACTGGTGCAGGGTGTGGGTGATAGACGAATAGACGGTACTTGAAAATGCATGAAACTGCTCATTCATCTCATGTGGTCGAGGCCCAAGCTCAAATTCAGTTCACATGTTGTCTTCGATTTCCCTAAGCGCCTGTGTATCAAACCGAGGATACATCAAGCCAGCACGGCATGAATCAGGGTTTAACGCGTTAGCGGAGCACTCAGCAGATGCCTGCGAATACCTTGAAGCGTATGATCTTATACACCGAGGCAAGGAAGAGATATACCCCATAAGAGAATATTGAGCAGAAAATCATTTAACCATTCCTGATGCCAATAGATATTTACACAAACATACACCGGATTGACAGTCGAGCATCCAAATAAAACAGGGATAAAGAAATAAGACGGAGCCCATATAGCGGGGGAAGAAGGGGGCGCGAGAGTAGTCAGGGCGGGTCTAGATGGGACAAAATAAATCGCAATGCTTTAGTACTGCGGTCCAGTGTACTGAGCGTACTTCTGCTTGGGGCGCAGATGAACGGGGACCTGGCCCTCGGGCGCACCAGGGAGGGTCTTCTTCAGGCCCTAGAACGATGTATTGTTAGCTGGGTCGTGGCAATCTCATGAATGCAAAATGATTGCATTGGTCAATGGGTGCATACCAATTTGTCGAAAACACACTTGCTGAGGTTCATCTCAGCCTTGCGGCACTCCCACAGGTGGTGGTTGTTGTTCTCGAGGCACTCCCAGTGGGACTTGAACTGATCCAGGCAGTGGGTGTTGATATCCTTGAGACTGTGACGGGTCAATTTCTCTCCTTACGCCAATTTGTAAAAGCAACACATACACGCTAGCGGCACAGCGCGTAACCTTGCGACCCTCCTTCAAGCAATCAATCTCCCCGCGGCCATTTGCCTCGTCCTTGCACTTCATATAATCGTCATTGAAGGCCCGGCACCGGTCACCGATGTAAAAGGCTGCGCTGTGGAGGGGCGCAGATGTGGCACCAATCTCCTCCACCTTGGGGATGTGGTCGGGCATGGGCGTGGTGTCCACCAGGACATGCTGGTTGAAGCTGTGGGAGGGGGAAGTTAGCTTTGTTTTGGCCTAGGGAAGTAGACCTAGGTGCATACCGAGGATCTCTCTGAGCCATGGTGACGGTTGATATGAGGGGAAGGTGCAATTGCAAGACTTGGAGATCGAGAGAGCTGCGGGTTGCGGAAAGGTCGGTTTTTGGCTTGGCGCTGATTGGCCGAGGGCATGGAGTCACGTGATGTGTGTTCACAAAAGAGCAAAAACAATTGAGACGATTCAGCGGGCAAATGCGATCAATTGTTGTCTATAAACTGCCCTTTGTTTTCCAGTCAGAATTGCGTTGAATAGAAATTCGCTGGTTGCTCAATCACGTGACCCAAACAAATCGAGCTCCGGTGCTCTTCTTTCTCGGACAGCTCCCCATCAGCTTTCTTACTTCCAACTTTCATTCCCCGGGCTATGCGACCTGGATCTGTCGCTTTTTCCCTTACAGTCCTGTTAGTTCTATTCTGCTCGTCTATCGACGCCCTCTCAACGCGCTCGCTTCAGTCCATACTTTTTTTTTTTGGCGGAACCAGATCGCGCCTTTCAATTGCCCACCATGACTTCTCTCTTCGGAGCGCCCGCCCAGAACACCGGCAGTAGCCTGTTTGGCAACACTGCGAACAAGTCACCCTTCGGTGGTACGACAACCGGTGCCCAATCCACCGCTACGGGAATGTTCGGGCAACAGAACCAGCAGCAAGGATCGCTCGGCGGTTCAACATTCGGCGCCAGTACTACACCTCAGACACAACAATCAGGAGGCTTGTTCGGAAATGTACAGAAGCCCCAGAACAACCTACTCGGCGGAAGTACCTTCGGGCAGCCGCAGCAGCAGCAACAGCCGCAGCAACAGAGCAGCGTATTCGGAACCTCGCTTGGACAGAAACCACAAGGCTCTCTCTTTGGTGGCAACACTCAACAGGCAACTGGCCTCGGAGGTGGATCGCTCCTGGGCAACCAGCAGCAACAAGCGCAGCAACCACAGCAATCGCAATTCGGCCAAACTACCATGGCTACACCACAGGGCCAGCAGCAGCAGCCTCCCCTGTCATCAAGCCTATGGTCTCCCGGCCGTGCGATCACTGGAGGTGAGCATTTTCTACTCTTTCCCCGCATGGCAGATACTAATCTATTTAACTAGTGCACCGGACCGTTCCCATGCAGATCGCAATTGTCAAGGACAAGTGGGATCCCCCCAGTCAATCCTCGCCATTCCGAGCATATCTCTATAACAATGTCGGCGAGGAGGCCGCACCTTTCTACCAACCGGGCCCCGAGGATGATCATACAAAGTGGGAGGAAGCTTTGCGCAAGCGCCCCGGTCCGGGGTATGTCCCTGTACTTGTGAAGGGCTTCTGGGAGCTCGGCAAGCGCGCTCAGCGACAAAGAGACTTCCTTACCATGATGCAATCGCGCCTGCATGAGATCAACAACTGCCTGACTGAGCTTCTTTCGAAGCATGACCTCAACCTGTCCATTAAGATCGCCGACGCCCGTCGGAAACATATTATTCTCAGCAAACGGTGCCTCGCCCTTGCTGCCAAGACACAGATCCTCCGCAACCGAGGCTACGCCATGGATGAGGCAGAAGAGGAGCTGAAAAAGAAGCTTACCCAGCTGGAACGTTCTGTCTTTGACCCGTCGATTAATGGCCGTGGCGAAGAGATCTGGGCCCGTATGCTGGCCATTCATGAGCACTCCAAGCGACTGCAGGCGGAGTTGGATCGTGCTGGCGTGAGCGTGACACCCGCTGAAGACGATATCGATGAGCAGACTTTGAAGACAGCGAAGAAGGTTCGTTACCTTATTTGCATGCTATTGGAACCGCCTACTGACTATCTTAGATTCTCGATGACTACCACTCCCAGATTCAGCATCTCCAGAAGGAAATGGAGTCTATCAAGAAGGACTTTGAAGAAGCGAAGAGCGCGAACGGAAACTGATTACTTTCTTTCAGCTCAGCTGCCATTCAAGTCTCAAGTTCATCTGTTTCTATTCATCTTGACGGTCATGGGAGTACTGGCGTTCTAGGGGACCGGACCATTGTAATGCATACTTGAATACGATCTCATCTGCCATACCTTCTTGCCAACTCGTTTTCCATGAAAAATCATCTTGTAATTTCTAGTTTGTTCTATATCCGACAAAACACAGAAAACACCAAGCATGTACAATAGTAATACAAGTCCCAACTGCAAGCCAAATCCAAAGATATTGATGAGCCAGAGCTATCCATAGTTTAGACATATGTGGTCCATCATATCTAACTTGGAATATTGCCACGTTGGGAGAAAACCTCATCTCACTCAAGGTGACCGCGCGCAATCATAACCAGCGATTGAGCCAGCTCGGGGAAGAAACGAAGGGCGACGAATCAACCGCTTAAAGGAACTTGCGGACGAAGTCGACGGCGAAGGGAGCTATTATTTGACATGTATGTTAGTTCCAGGGCACTCATCAACATGTGTCTCTTCATGTTCTCTCAAGCTGTTTGCTCAGAAACTTCAGTGACGTCCACGGGTGGACTCGGAGGCTCGACTTACAAAGGTAGAGGAGGAAACCACCAGCGAGAACCATCTGGACAGTCTGGCTGGCCTCAATCTCACCAGCCTGTAAAATATGTTAATATCGAATTGGCCGGGGCCGATGCCACGATGTGCTGACCTTGATCTCTTCCTTGGAGATCTGTTCTTGACCTTGAGATATGTTAGTTAACTGTAGCTTGAAAGACAGAGATCAAGCATACCTGGGGCAAACATTGTGAATAGAGATGGGAGGAGATGTGGAAGAGTAGATGTTGAGGTGAGGAGTTGAGAGTTGCGTAGGAGAAAGAAATCACGGGAGCACAGACCATCTCATCTTCTCTTTTGCCTTCACTTGACTGCCACCCTCTCTATTCTTCACTTCTATCTCGATCTTCGTGCATATTGCTGTTTTTCTACTTCATATATCGATATTTCTCGCCACATCATATCGCTCTCGGATTTCCGCGCCGCTACAGCAGGGCGTTGAGATTGGACAACGTACCGTGACTTGGTCGCGATACATCCCCTAACTGAACTCTCACCTTTGCAACCTCTCATACCACAATGTCCGCCTCCCCTGAGCACCAAGCGGCTGTGTCCGCTGCTTCCCCCGAACGCGAAGTTCCCGAGAAAGTCGCATCCCCGATTGCCGGTGACGACGAAGTGGATGCCAGACCGGCGGAACCTGCTGCTGAATTTGACGACAATGCGGAGGATGCTGCCGAGCAAGGTGGAGACGACGAAGATGATGACGAGAAGCTTTCAGACGATGAGTCGATCCTGTCCGAGGTCGACGAGGCACAATTCGAGAACTTCGACCCCGAGAACGTGGACGTTGAAGACCGCCCACAGCTTGCTATCGACGAGGACAACCTGAAGCTAATTGGTCGCCACAAGCGCAAGCGCACTGAGGGTGACGAGAGTCGGCCGCGCCGAAAGGAGGGTCGTCGGGAGAAGAAGAGCCGTCGTGCTGCCGATGCGGATGGAGAGGAGGGTGGCTCGTCCCGCCGACGTGAGCGCAAGAAGCGCGAGGAGCAGCCTGATACTGACGAGGAGACTCTTGATCCGGAGACCCGTACGTTCGCGGATTACTAGCTACTGGCTCTCCATTGGGCTCAATTTATGGTGATACTAACAGCCCATGTGTTATAGGACGTCGCCGAGCTCTTGATCGTGCAATGGACCAGGCAATGAAGAAACCCGCTAAGAGACGATTCCGCAAGCAAGATGGCATTGTATGTGCTATACTCCACCTTAGCCTTCATCCTACTGACTATACAAGGATCTGGAATCTATGGCCGACGCCGAAATCGAGGATATGCGCAAGCGCATGACACACGCCGCACAGATGGATGCGATCAGTCGCCAAGAAGGAAAGCCCGCCATGCACAAGCTCAAGCTCCTCCCAGAAGTTACCATGCTCCTCAATCGGAACCAGTACATCAATGCCTTGGTTGATCCCGAAATCAACCTGTTGGAAGCCGTGCGGTTCTTCCTTGAACCCTTGGACGATGGAGCCATGCCTGCCTATAATATCCAGCGCGACCTACTGACCTGCCTGACCAAGTTACCTATCAACAAGGATGCTCTTATCGCCAGTGGAATCGGAAAGGTGATTGTCTTCTACACCAAGAGCAAGCGCACCGAGCGCCGCATCAAGGAAGTGGCAGAGAAGTTGCTGGCAGAATGGACTCGGCCTATCCTACAGCGCAGCGATGATTACTCGAAGCGTGTGTTCCAGCAGGCCGATTACGATCCTACGTATGTCCCTTGCCATGCACCGTTTGCGCGCCATTTACTAACAGTTGTATAGGAAGGTTGTCAAGCGCACAGTTCCCACGGCCGAGGTTGTCGCTGCTGAAGCTCGCGCCCGTGAGATGCTTCCTCCTCGTCTTGCCAACCGTGCTCGTGTCGACCGCACCCAAGTCAGCTACACCGTGGTTCCGCGCCAGACCGCCGTACGAGAGAGTCAGTTTGCGCGCCCCCTGGGTGCCAGTGGCGAGGACCGTTTCCGTAAGATGCAAGCCCGACAAGTGGCAGCTAAGAAAGCCTCTCGCCGGTAAGGGCGGCATGCTCAATTTGTAATATTCCAGGCTCAGGCCACATGTATCGAGAATTTTTCGCGGTGTTTGGGCGTTCGGGATGGATCGGGGATCAGGGATTTGACTACAACCCCAGCATAAGCCAGATATCAGGAAAGCAAGGCCAATTACAACAAAGCTGTCATCAATCTCAGACCTTAAATCTTAATAAAGCGCCTCTTCAACAATGTTGTCAGGTATCTCCCATATCAAAGTGAACGGCAAATCCGAGGCCGAACTTCGACCGGAGCCAATCGCCAGGAGAAAGAGCAGACCCCGACACACACGTCATTCCGGCCTTTGCGGAATTCCAACTTAACTTATATCTTACGACTTTCATCTCTTTTCCTCATCTCTCATACATCATACACAGACACAATGAAGCTCCTAACCAAGGAAGAAGAAGATGCGCACTATCGGTACGCCAATCATTTGCAAATTTAATCCATACTAACCGATTCTCCCAGCTCCGTCGTCAAAGGTGGCACCATCGGCGGCCTCACCGGTCTAGCTGGAGGTGTAGCAGGTGTCCTCCTGGCCTCGCGCCGCTTCCACACAATCCGCAACCTGACCGTGCCTATGAAGTCTTTCCTGGTAACATCATCGGGTACTTTCGTCGGAATCATCGCCGCCGACCACGCCTCCCGCGATTTCGAAGCTAAGAACAACGCCGAGCGCCAATGGTACGATAGCCGTGAAGAGCGTCTGCGTGCCGAAGAAATTCGCGGCCTGAGCTTCACCGATCGCGCTGCTGCTTTCGCTCGCCGTGAGAAGTATAAGATCATCAGCGCCACCTGGGTTGCCTCCATGGTTGGCTCGTTCGTGCTCGTCAGTCGTAACCCTGGTCTTACCGGACAGCAGAAGCTTGTTCAAGCTCGTGTCTATGCCCAGGGTCTGACTCTCGGTGTGCTGTGTGCTTCGGCTGCTTTTGAGATTTCCGATCAGCGCCGTGGTCGTGGTATTCTTGACTCGAAGAAGCAGAAGGGTGCTAAGGTGGAAGAGGTCGAGTCTCCTTCTCACCCGGCTTCAAGTGTCCAAGATAGTGACCTCTGGAAGGACATGGTTGCTGCTGAAGAACAACGCTTGAGCAAGAAGCACCAGGATCTTTATGAGCACCATGAGAAGCAGCAGGCCAAGCCTGCTGCCCAGGAGAAGAAGGCTGAGTCCAAGCCCGCCGAGGAAGAGTCAAAGTCCGAGGAGAAGGAGTCAAAGTCCGATGACAGTGATGATGAGAAGAAGGACGCCGAGTCAGAGAAGAAGAACTAAACTGCTCTGATGTTGTCCTGTCTGATTGTTGAATACTCCCACTGCCTCATTGATTGAGGTCCATGGAACTTCGCTATCCACCGCTCTTCCACTTACCTCTCGGGAGCCTTATGCGCTCCATTGAACAATAAAGATCGATGACGAGAGGGGGCGGTGATATTTCCGAGAACACTGGGGGCAGGTGGCCTTTCGCTGTTTGGTCATCATCGCCCGTACATAATTTCGCATTTCTTTCTGGCGTTTCCTTATTCGTGTCTAAAGGGTTCGCGCAGCCTTAAAAGTGACATTAGTTTGATCGTGTCCACCTGTATGATACTACTTAAGATTATATTCTGAATCTTATTCTCTGCTCCATTGATTCACTCGATTTATACAATGGTACATTCAGGTAGCACGAGATAGTATAGTAGATATCGGTCATGATATGGTGACGTGGGTATAGGAGCCTAATACGGGCATTGTAACACTAAATAAACAGGAAACCGGAGCCCCGGATAGATCACAGACATCCTAGCCAAGATACCTCTCAGGGAATAAGATTAGAAAGTTTCATCTTCCAGCCGTTCCATACGGCGGATCACGCTTGGGCTCTGATCGTCATCAAAGTCATCTGTAATGTCACCAGCTCCCGCAGTAGCGAGCAAATCAGTTACAATGCGCTTAGAAGCTTCCTTGGCTAGAACATAAAGTTAGCTTAATACCAGAAAAAAGACAGAATCCCAAAAGGCTTACCAGGAGTCCTCATGAGTCGACTCTGAGGAATATGAAATTGCATCGTCTTTGGCGGACTGGGCCCAAGATCATCGTCGTCATAATCCAGGTCATCATCGCTATCCCACATGGCCGACTTGCCTGCAGACTTCTTGGCAGGTGTCAACACGCTCATGCCAGGTTTAGGAATCCCGCGCATGCGACTGCTGCTTGTCCGTCTCTTGCGGTTCGTGCCCGGGGTATCGAAACCCTTGATAGGAGATGAGAAGATCTCCGAGTGAAGCTGAGGCGCCTCGGGTTCCGGGCTGGAAATCGGGGAGTCGTCATATCCATATCGGGAGGTAGACTCGGCAGGCTTTGGGGTGATGTTGAATTTGGATCGGGTATTTGTGCCTCCGCCGACGTTACGGAATCCCTTTCCAAGGGGTGTAGCTTGCACTCGGTAAGTTTTGTCGAGCATTTGGTGGAGGACTGGGTCTGAAGTCTTTTGGTATCGACGGTCTTGGGTGGTTGGCTGGCGAACGGAAGACGCAGGGGGGATGAACGGCGAGGACATCGGGGTGTTGGCAGACACGCCGCGCGGGAAAAATGGCTGTCGGCCTGGGGTGGATGGGAGAGTTGACGAGTCTTGGATATCGAACGGGGCTTCTGACTCATTGACTTGTTTCCTCAGGTTCTCGTAGGATGAGGAATAGTCCATGGAGGAGGTCGTGATATCGTCATCGGCCGGGTGATGTTGGGTTTGGGCGCGTGGAGTGCTATGGGAGGAGATTGCAAGATCCGTCAGATCCAGATCACCTCCATGATCATGGCATGGGGTGCCAAGGCGCTGAGAAGAGGGCGACTCTTGTGATATCGTCTCATCCAGGCTGATGCTTTGGGTTATGTCGGCGGACAGTTCCTCCTCCGTGGCTGTAGGCTCCTGCACGGTATCTTCATCATTGTTACATTCCTCGTAGCCGGACAGAGATACGTTGGCACTAGCTTCGAAGAATTGCTTCCAGAACTGAGGCGGAGTCAGTAAATGTGAGTCTGGTTGATATACTCCCCGGAGACCTGCTCACCTTGGAACCCTCCCAGACATCCCGGGAATGCTCCGTGTATTGTTCCACAAGAGGTAAGATACTCGTAGTAACAATCCGATGAGCTTGGCTGAAGTTGTGGTCGATCTCTGCAAGACATCGGGGTAAGTGCTTTGTTTGTTTACTTTTTGTGTTTTGACGTACCTTGCAGCGTCAGGGTGATAGATTGTTCCAACTTCTCGAGTTCCTCAGTGAGAGACAAAGGCCGCTGGGCCTGAGAAGGTCGAGACATGGCCGTGAAAGAACAACTGAGCTTGGAATGGAAGCTGAATGGAAGCTCAAGTCACGTCGACGCGGGGAACCCAAAGCGGTGTGTGAGGGCATGAGGATAAGGGCTGGGTGGGGTCATGTGGCATGATAAGCAGGCATCAGAGCATCAGAGCATCAGAGCGCCATCATCTTATCTTCTTCACTATCCAGGTGGGATTACTTGAGGGATAGTTGAGAGTCGTCATGCCAGCACCGCTTGCAAAAGGTACAGGCTTCTGCTTTCCTGGTTTTTGACCTTCCGGATCATCCGGACTCTTATCAGCCCTATACTAACCCCAGCAGGTATCATAATCACTGTCTCTGTTCTCGTCGCAGCAGGCATCGCCGTATACGAGTCTCCGCAGTTTAAGCAATGGGTGACTACCTCGCGGCGCAAGATTGCCTTAGCTCTGCATAACCTCGGCGATGAGATCCAACCACAAGAGTTGACCAGGGAGGACATTTCTATGACCGAGGAAGTTGGAGAGGTCGCCGAAGAACGCAGACGAATTGCTCGTGCGGAGATTATGCGACGAAGTACGCTTATGGAATCACGGCGCAAGGCCCAGTCAGACCGATCTCTTGGTAGTTTTGACGCACTCGTCGACAGCGATGGCAACCTGCGCACACCTAAAGACAATGCCTCTGGTGCCCATTCCAGCACAGGAGCTGGCGCTAGCTCGACCGGAGTCGATATCGGTACCTCGGGCGCTTTCCGACGAGGAGGTAAACAGATCCAGGTTGACTCCTCTAACATGGACCGAGATCGGCTGCATCTCGACATTCCTTCAACTCCTGCTTCAAACGATCCGTCGGAGTCTATTGTTCAATTTACGCCTACTTCCGAAGCACTTGATCATGATAGCCTCTTTGACCCTTTCTCGCCCAGCTCACCCCAATCCGCCTCTGGCTCCTCTGGCTCGAGCCATACAGAAGACCACCAGCAGGTGTACTATGCTCACCCTCATTCTGCAGTCAACAGTACTTACCAGCATGATCTACTTGCGGACTTAGATGGATTCGGTCATGGAGATGCTCAGTCTGCCCATGATGTCTCGGCTGCCCCTTCTACAACTGGAACATTTAGCCACATCGGAGGATTCAACGATGAAACCTCGGATGGTACTCTTAGTGATCTTGGTGGGCGCTCGGTTGGCGGCGCAGCTACTCCTGCAAGCTGGTCTGAGGTTGGAAGTGTAATTAGCAGCGAGGATGCCGGTCATCAACGGTTGCTATGATGGGATTAGGACATTATGGGAACGGATGGATTATCTTATGGCGTGAGCTGACTTGGTTAGATATGGATTTGCTATGGTTGGAGTATGGCGCGACTCATTTATGGTTGCTCTTCCATTTTGATTTGATAATTCTGCTGATTTAATACAATACTTTGCCCATCGAGGCAATTCAGTGAGCAGAGTAACCGCTTTAAGGCTAAGTATGCAATATTTGTGGATAATCGACCCAGTGTGCTCCAAGTTGGGAGTTGCGGATATGCCGGGTGGAGTTCACTCTTCCCCAGATATCCCCGTCATAGACCCTGAGTACTGCTTCACATGTCATCATCCCCATTTAATTTGTTCCTGCCTTCCAAATATTTCAGGAACATAAAAGATAGAGCCTTCGTTTGATGACGTGCAGTCTTTTCAGGACACAGATCACGCTTTTATTGATCGTCTTGATCCGTGTATCATCGAAGATGGCTCAGGTCGAGTCGTCTGGGATAATGAGATCTACAACTTCCTGTCTGAGCCTGTTCCTGAAACTGCCAGCCCGGAGTTATGGCGACAGGCTCAACTTGTTGCCAAACAAGGCCTTTACAAGGTTGTCGATGGCATTTACCAGATCAGAGGCTTCGATCTCTCCAATATGACGGTGATTGAGGGGACCAAAGGAATCATTGTGATCGACTCGTCTTACTTCGGTGGAGTGTGCAAACGCTGCCCTTGAGATTTATCGCAAGAACCGTGGCAACAAAGCCCTGAACGGCATGCTCTACACGCACTCTAGCGCTGATCATTTTGGCGGAGCAGAGGGCATATTATCCAGAAGCGAAGCGTCTCAAGTTCCAGTAATTGCTCCTCGTGGGTCCCTCGAGCATGCTGTCAGTGAAAACATCTTCGCAGGCAAGCTATGGCTCGCAGAGCTGGATATATATATGGAAACGAATTGCCCAAAGGTCCCCGGGGCCAGATCAGTGCCGGACTATGTGCAACCGTCTTCTCAGGCACCATTACTATCGTCCCGCCAAATCTCAATGTTACTCACACGGTTCAGACTGAGGTTATCGATGGCGTGGAACTAATCTTCCAAGTTACGCCTGGGACAGAGGCACCGGCTGAGATGAACTTCTTCCTCATCTCTGGACGATGTGCATGGCCGAGAACGCCACTCAATGTCTCCACAATATTTCGACTCTTCGAGGGGTAGCTGTCAGAGATGCGCTTGCGTGGTCATCTTACTTGGATGAGTCAATCTCACTTTATTCAGAGAAAACAGAAGTTGCATACACTTCGCGTCATTGGACGATGGGGAAAAGAGAGGGTATACACTTATCTCACTCAGCAACGGGACCTCTATGCCTTTTTGCATGACCAGACAGTCCGTTTGATGTACCAAGGACTCACTGGTATTGAGATCGCCGAAGACTTCACGCTTCCACCAAAACTCCAGACGGCTTGGCATACACAAGGCTTCTACGGCTCAGTCAGTCACAACCTCAAGGCAATCTATCAACGCTATATGACCTGGTCTGACGGTAATCCATCTCATGTGTGGGAACACCCACCAGTTGAATCTGCGAGACGCTACGTTGATTGCATGGGTGGTGCTGAAGAAGTCATTAAGAAGGCTCAAGGGTACGTGAAGCAAGGAGACCTACGCTTTGCGGCCACACTTCTGAATCATGTTGTTTTCTCCGATCCAGAAAACAAAGCCGAGAAAATTATGCTGGCTTCAACATAAGAAAGACTCGGCTTCGGCTCCGAGAACGGCCCGTGGCGCAACTTTTACCTGTCTGGTGCTGGTGAGCTACGCGGTCAAACGCTTCATAAGAATCTACTCTCCGACCAGACGGAGATACTAATGGCTCTGTCTCTTCATTAGCTCTTTGCTTCCATTGCTGTGCGAGTCGACGGTTATAAAGCATAGGAACGTGATTCCACGATCGATTTGTATGTGACTGATATAAAGGAGAAATGCCGTCTCGTTGCCAGCAACGGGGCTTTAATCCATCGGACTGGGTCGAAACAGGGAGAGCCACAGTTTGGTACGACCGACTACTCATGCTCGATGTCCCATCTCAGCCGTTGCTGTTGTTAGCCACGGGAATATTTGGAGGCATAGAGAGTGATTCGGAGATCGTTCAAACTTTGCGAAGTTGTTGTCTCTCATTGTGAGTTTTGATGAGGAGTTCAACATCGTTGTACCATGATTTTCAACAAATGGAATGTGTGCGAATCATGTTCTTCTTCTGGGCTGTAGAACTTGTGCATGTGAATCAACCTTTGGTCCAGGAAGATACTTCCCATATCCGTGCTCTAATTCGGTGATATTTCACTCCTACGCTTAAAGGACTCAATATATATACTTTACAAAAACCAAAGTAAATGAGAAGGGAAGAGAAAGGTAAAAGATATTTCCAACAGCAAGAAATAAGTAGGTAAAAAGCGTCTAACTTTATATGGTATATTTATCAACACAGGTCACTTCTATATGCATTTGTTCTGTTTCTTCAAACCGCTCGCTGCCTCCGCTCCAATGCAATGATTGTTGCCTTTCTGCCTTTGCGTAAGGCGAAGAAGACTAATAAAGGATGAAAATGCAAATACAAGAATTGAGGGGGAAAATGAGAAAGAGATCAGAAAGCAGAGTATCACCGGCAGTATCAAATTTGGCAAAAGCTGGATTACACCTTGTAGGTTGAATATTGGGAAGATGCTGGCCCAGGCTATATTGCCTAAAGCATGATTATCATGATCCGCGGGGATCACTCATTCGGAGCGCGCACTCTTCGTCTTCTTGCTTCTGAGCTTCATCATCAAAAAGACCAGGGCATAAGAGGAAATGCAGAAAAGGGCCGTAATGCCAGTCTAGAAAATACATCAGTAAGTGGAACAGGTGAAGCCGACGGAGTACTCACGTCTCTCCAAGAATAGTATTTTTCCCGAATATTGAATGTTTTCGCGTAGTCTGCACCCTGAGAGAATTGACAAAACGAACATGTTCCGGTGGAGTTTGCGTCGAGCAGGTAGCCAGTCTGCGTCGCGAGGAAATCGGCCATGTAGTCACCGCAAGTCTGGCCTGAAGGTGCAGTAAATTCCACGAACTCTGAAGCCTCGCATTTGACCTTGACATCCCAGATTACTGGACCAAAAAGACCACCAACCAGATAGGTGAAAGGGTCCAAGTAGTAAATCCAGTAGCGCCAGAATGGCTGCATAGATGAGTACGGGACGACCACACCACAGAAACTGACCAGGCCAGCACCAATGAGAACTGGGTTCATGACGGCAGCGAAGTACTCATTCGGTGCATAGGCCGCAATTGCCTGTCCGATGGAGGTATAGAGGAACTCGTAGACTATTTTCTTGTTAGTGCCAATCGGCATTTGAATACAGTGGCACTTACAAATCATCTGAAGGTAAACTTGACCGGAAATACTCGCCGTGGCAGGGAATCCCGCGGTGAAGTACCAGCACAGGAAGTATAGCGTGGCACAGATAATCAGGTACGGAATCTCAGTGATCGTCTGCGCTCCAATGAATGCAATCCAACTGTAGGTTTTGGACTATATGGACATATCATCAGCTTTGGACATATCACAACATCGACGGAGGTGCTCACCTTCTTCTCTCGGGTTTCAAAAATGTCTCGGTTGTGCAAGAAAAACGGTTGCATCTGGTTAATACAGCCGGGGGCAACAAAGATGAAATTGAAAATGGCAAAAAGCCTGAGCTGAAGGGCGAAGGTGCCATCTCCAATTTTCCAAAAAGTGAAGCCGCTGAAAAGCGCGGCGAAAATGTGAAGAATGATCTTGTTCCACATGTAGTCCTGTAGATAGGTTAGTTCGAGTCCTGTCTTGTAGGATGCTTTTGTGGCAACGTACCGGTGACCGCCAGATATGGACGCTGAGGCGCTTGGAGACCTCCTTGAATTGGAACCAGTGAGAGGTCGCATAGTCGGATGTATCTTCAACATAATCCGCGGCGGCTTTGCTGGACGCATTGAGTGCGTCCAATTGGGCGAGTGCCTTTTCACGCTCCTCTGATTTGTTCCAAACATCGACCCAATCCGTTTTGTCAGTGGCGCTTCCTTGGACAACTTCAATGATGTGTTCGGCAGGGTTGGCGTCCGGTGGGCATGGTGCTCCGTTTTTGGCGAAGTATTCAAGAATCTTGTGTGATTCCTTGCCTGTCTCTCCGAAGTATGTCATTTTTCCACCCTTCGCCAACAATAGAAGACCGTCGAACGCATCGAATAGCACCGCAGAAGGTTGATGAATAGTACACTGGATAAATTAATACCCGAAAGATGTCTGGTTATACATGTGTGTCTTACCAGAACAGCTTGCCCTCCATCGACCAAACGTCGGAGGAAACGCAGAATATTGAACGCACTTTGTCCATCAAGACCGGAAGTAGGTTCATCCAAAAACAACAATGTAGGCTTTGCGACAAGTTCGACACCAAGCGTAACACGTTTCCTCTGTTCAATACTGAGACCAGCACCGGGCACTATGTGCATGTTAGAATTTAAGCTCACAGCTTTGTAAACTCAAGCAGACTTACCTCCAATCAGAGCGTCACTAATGTCCCTCAGTTCCAGAAGGTCAATGATATGGTCAACATAAGCAATCGTCTCTTCATATGGCACGGTAGATGGTTGGCGAAGAGTGGCCGAGAAGCGCAGAGCCTCCTGGACAGTAGCGGTTTCGAGGTGTACATCCATCTGCTCACAGTATCCTGTCGTTCGCTGGAAACTGATTCCGACAGGTCGACCATCAATCAAGACGGATCCAATAATCTCTCCGCTGTCCTTTCGTTGGGCCAGAACATCCAAGAGGGTCGTTTTGCCAGCACCAGACGCTCCCATTAAAGCAACCAAGTTTCCGGGTTGGACAAATCCAAAGACCTTGTTGAGAAGTTGCTTTTTCTCGCCGTGGAAGGGCACATGGTAGTCGAGATCCTTCCAAGTGAAGGTTGATTGCTTCACAGATCCTAGGAGAGCACTTGGGTCTGCTAGTTCTCGTGGCTGCGAGGTCTCGTCTTCTTGCTTCTTCTCACTGCCACGCTTGTAAAGCAGAACGGAAGAACCGCTTTGGTTGTTTCGTAATTCGAGGCCAGTGGAAGTCAAAAAGATGAAGAAAATCCAGAAACCAGCGAGGATTCCAAAGCTTCTCCAGATGTGATGGTAGGAGTAACTGTACTGCTCCTTGATGTATTTCGCGCCATCGATCATGCCTTGGTCATCACTTCCAAGAACCGAGCATCCACGGTGTGGAGATGCCGAGCTTGAGTATCCAGCTCCATAAGGAATGTAATCTGGCTCGATACACTTCAAGGTCCTGCCAACGAACTCATTCGCCATCAAAGCTTCAAACGCATATGCACCGGGATTGAGATAGAAGATCCATCGGAACCAGACGTGCATCTTTTGGAATGGAATGAGGTAACCTGTTGATTGTAAGTCTCCTGTCCATCATGTTGATCAGTGGTATTCTTACCTCCATAGACAAAGAAGACTGTGGACAGCAGGCCAGAGATCTTGGATGCATTTCCGAACGTCTTGCAAACAGCACCCACTGATCGGAACAGTTGAATAAAAGCCAGTGTCTGCATGATAACGATAATCCAGAATGTAAAAAACCTTCCGGCATCCATCTGCAGGGCAGCCATGAAATACAAGATTAATGAGAAGCAGGTAACTTGTATAATCACAACGGGAATGTCAGTTATGGCGTTGGCGATGGCAAAGGCTGTCGGGCGATAGAATCCAAATCGCTTTTGGCGTGATAAAATCGGCCTGCCCATGTACGATCCTACCGTCTCGGACAGTGATTCGAGCAAGAAGTAAAGTACCGGGAAGAATAGAACGCCTGGTCTCAAGAAGATAGAACTACTGTCTTCTGCCAGGTTGTAGAACAAACTACCACACACAAGAGCCTGAATGATTGCAGAGCAGACCTTGACCATCTGAAGATGTAGCAGTTAGCACTAATTCTCGAACCACCATAGATATATCCCAACTTACCAGTGAAAATTTATCTCCCCACATAATTTGGAACTGCCTAACTGTGCAGGCGCCAATCTGGGACCAGAGTTTGGCTGTGTAAGGACTTGTTTTCCGCGGAATATGTTGTTTTCCCTTTTCACTGGCCACCGCCATTTTGAGGTCTTCAGTTTCATAAGTGAGCTTCTCCGGGGGAACAATAGCATCGAGCTGTTCTCTGTAGACGGCGCTGTTGTGGTAGCAGGACTCAAATTCCTCGGGAGTGTTTGGCACTTTCTTTTCGTAACCGGGTCGCACGGTGCGCTCAGTCGAGACGGTAACTGAAGTAAGGAAGTCGGCGATGTTGGCGCCCTTTGGGCAGATGAATCCGAGGTCTTCGAAGTATTGTCTCGCGAGACGACGAGAGCCGTAGTATGTGACCCGACCTTCAGCCAATACCAGGACCTTGTCGAACTGATCATAAATCCCATTGCCAGCTTGGTAGGTTGTAGTGACGATAGTCTTGTCATTGCGATCAGCTTCGCGACGGAGCATACGAGCAAATTCCACAGCTGATTTGGAATCCAAGCCTCGAGTAGGGTTGTCCCACATTTGGACAGGGCTCTGCATTTAATTTAGTATCTATTACAGCCGATTCGAAGCTCGTAGACTCACCTGTCCAGCCATGACTTCAGCCAACGAGACACGCTTGCGTTCGCCACCAGAAACACCTCGAATAAATTCGTTACCGACCATGGTCTTCTTCGTATGTCCTATTCCGAGTGAATCCAGGATGCCATCACGATGGTCTTGGACAAAATCCTTGCGGTTTCTCAAATGATCTGGGCGTTCATCGGGAACTTTGTTGCGAAGAGCGAATTTGATTGTTCGGTTCACAGATAGCGATGCAAAATGAAGATCATCTAGGAAAAAGGACGTTACTACTGGGTTAAATATGGCTTCAACGGCAATTGAATACCTTCGTTGTTGAACATGATTTGCTGGCGATAGCGCTTTGCTTCTTTATGGTCCATAGCTCCATAGTTAGTGGTACCGGAGACCTCGTCGAAGCTATCACGGTCATTTGCAAGGACACGGAGTAGGGATGTACATCCAGAGCCTGGACGTCCCAAAACAAGAAGCTATACAAGTTAGCACTTCATCTTATTGCCGTTAGGGATCTGAGTATTAAAGCATACCATTTCTCCAGGCTTGACTTGGCCTCCAATATCCTTGAGAATAGTCTGAAAAATATGTAAGTATATACTCCTCAATTTGTGGAGGTAGCCCTACTCTTTTGGGGCGATCGCCGCGCTTGATCAGGCCTCCGAGTTGTCGCGGATCGATTTCAGACCATAGTGTACTTCCTAATGCGGCATCTGGTGCCGTTACTCGGACATTGAGGTCACGGAAAGTCACTGTCAGTCGCTTGCGAATCTGGCCTGGCCCGTTTTCCAGGTCGACTGGGGTTGCTGTGCCCGAAGATGGGGTTTCCATTACGGGCAGGAGATGCCAACTAAAATTGCGGCAGATTATTCAAGATCAATCTGAAGGTTGGTTCAGGTACAATTATAGAGGCAGAATTATCTCCGTATCTCAAGGAGGCGTCCAGGAACTCTTATATTGCAGATTTATTGGGTCTATACCTTGTAAATCCATAATGCCGAGATGTGTGGATCTGCCCGGATCTAGATACGCATACAGTTAAAACGAGAACGGTACACGCCCGATATACCTTGATGTATCAGTTAGCCCTAGAAAATAACGTGTTAGCATGGATATCGTATACCCGAGCTACTCGGATATATACACTCGGACCACCCCAAAGACCCACCCTAGCAATAGCGATCTTTCATTGGTCTTCAAGCCGATTTCCGTGGCTTCTAGAGCTCTACAAGAAGGATCCGCTGGAACTCGGATATAGAAAACCAACGATTGGCGTTCACGAATGAAGGCTTCGGTGCCCGTGGGTTCTTTTCTTAGTATAAAACAGGGGTAGACCCAGTAGATCATTTGTCATTCTCTTCATGCACGGATTTACGCCATCGACCGAGTTTTATTCCACCGTGAGTCAGCTGCCGGTATCCTATCAACATATTTGGTCCACTTCAATGGATTAGGTCTGTAGAAAGTTCCCGAAATATCTAAGGATAGCTGCTAAATGACGTTTGAAAAAGATCAAAAAATTACCTAAACCCGGCCCAGCATCCATCCCAATTAGCCGATTTTTGTATCAAATGTTTCTCCATGTAAGGGGTTGTTTGGCCTAACGTTCCTCAAAAGGTCGGTGCGTCATTGGACTGATATACAGAAAAGAACGCCTCAAGATCCATGGTGGAAAAGTCAAAGTCCCAGCCCATATCAGACTGCGTAAAATCAAGTAACTCCTCTCCAGATCCGCCAGATCCTCCCGTTTCTGGCATGTCAAGCTGTGGGAGATTCCAAGGTGATACCGGCAGATCTGGGCGATATCCAAAGGACGGATTTTGAGATAAAGCAGAGTCATTCAAGACTGAACTGTTAGTGCGTTTGCGGGAAAGTCCTTGTTGTGTGGCTGTTGTCATTTCTGGCTGCGTGATTTGTCCTCCAACTATCGACGGATATGAAGACCATCCGTATGTTGCGTTGATCTTGCAAAGTACGGTCTGAAGGGCTGATATTGTGCTTGTGACAGGATCCCCTGCGCGCATTGAGGCAAGATTTTGCATTGAAGCGTATACCCATGGTAGGTAGGTGGGTGCGACACTCGGATTATGAATAAATTCGTAAATGAGGGTGAAAGTGGAACTTCCTATAAAATAGCCGTGGTAGCGAAGTTGCTATATCACGGTGAGTGGGAGGTTTCAAAACGACTGACATTTCACTTACTCGAACCAGGTCATTGAGTCTGGAAGCTTCGCACAGATGATGAATTGTTTTCTGGGCAGCAGTGGTAGCATGATTACAAGCTTCATTGAGCCAAGATGGCGTTTCTGTCGGGCGATTTGTGGTATTGACCTTGGATCTGTTAAGTGACATTTTTAGGTCACGCTGCCAATGACCACGGAATATCAAAAACGGGCGGAATGTGAGAAGCATGGTATGATAGTATACTAAGTGATGTCAGATAAGTGCCAAAATTCTGTCGGTATGTTTCTTACGGGTGGTGAATATCGTTTGCCGAACCCCAAGGGATCCCGTTTGGATACCAGAATCAAGACCAATCCTCAAAGCTTGTCTCATATGGGCTTCGTGGCCACGGAGGTCATCTGCTATGGTTCGTGCCACTTTCCACATATGCAACAAAGACTCATGCCGCTGACCATAAATTTCATCGGAGGTCCGAGTAATGGTTTTGCAGAGCTCTGCCAATAATCGAATGAAGGGATCTTGTGCCACGTCAATTGCGACGTCCTTCAGTGACAGAGACGAAGGGCGACCTGCATGAAAGCAAAACCAGCTGTTCTTTTTGTATTAACGAGTGTGATACTTGAACCACATATAGGGTATAATACGCACGTTTCGTAAGCGTAAAGAGACCAAAATGTGACTCGTCGTTCTTCAAGGTTTTCCGGTGATTGATCAATACCGTGAGGAACATCCTTGTGCATTCCAGCTGCCAAGGCCTTCCTAGAAGCCGTGCCGAGGTGTAAGAATGCCGAATTGGGACGACCTTGTTCATTCTGGTAGTTGCCGTATCAACCAGGGCATGTCAGCGCACGTGAAGAAACATAGAAGAAGGGTGACTTATCATGAGCAGTGACACCTGAATGGTTTGAAGATTGACCACATCATCAAATGGTGTCATTGAAGCCTTAACACGCTCAAACAGTATATCGCCCCAGGCAAAGTGATCCGTGCCAAGTGATGTACACGCCATGGCGAGCAAGATGATCGCCTGAGTGAGGGTATCTAAAGTGTTCGTGGGAGAAGAATGATATAGTCGGTCGAGACACTGTTCATACCATATTTTGGGACGATGCGGCATCATATGATATAGGGATGATAGAAATCTCGACATGAACAACTTGGCCAGGTCATAGGGCAGGAACATCACTGGGACATCCCCTATCCCGTTAGACTTGTTGTTTTCATATGAATCGGGTGTCCCAAAGAAGATCCGCCGAAACGAGAATAGATCCAAGCCTGCTGAGGCTTCGACAACTCCCTCAGACGATTCAGGCTGGGCAGTCGGATGGGACACGAGATCTCTATAGATGTGTTGCATTAGAGAAAAATGAGAAGTAGGCCCATAGTACAGTTGCTACAAATGGTCAATTAGAGATATATTATCGATCATATTGTTTAGAGCACGTACCATTGAGCATGACGGAGAAGCCTGATGTGTTGCCGAGACACTCTTCGTGAAACCTTGCATGACAGTTGGTGTCCGCTGTGACGAGGATTGAGCCAAGCTCGGTTCTGGACGAGGTGAGTTCCTCGGACTGGAGTCTCCATATTCATTTTTCTTGCGTCGATGCCGAATGTAGTCTCTGTATACACATTCTGTATTGCGCGATTGACAAGTTTTGCACCTGTTGGATTAGTACGAAGCAATGAAGCTATCCCAGGGCACTCACGGATTGGAGCCATTACACTTGATTTTGCGCTTACGACATTCTTGGCAAGCGCGAGGGATCCGCCAACCTGGAGGATGTTCGTCCATGTCTCAAAAGTACTTGGGGAAGACATGCAGTTGTTTAATCCGAAGCTTTTGATCCGGATATCCGGATGACATAAGGAGTCAGCTGACCGAGATGACTCAGCCGACATCGCTGGTGGATGTTACAGTTAAGCTATTGAAAGGTATATGTATGTCTGTGATCTGATTTGCTGCTCATCTAGGAATCAAGTCGAATATGCCCTATATCGCCATTCCCCAGACCCTCCATCCGATCGGATCAGCTTCGGATCGGAAGATTTTGACCTGCCAACTTTATTTAGCGAGTTGCCTCCCAACTTACCGCGGGTCGCGCAGCCGCCCCCCTAATGGGTTCTTGGCATTTATGAGGCCTCGGCAAATCCAATGCCTCGAACTGGCACATTCTTGGATGTGGCTGGTCAGCATCAAGCCCGGGGAGGGTCGGATGAGAGATTCGGCACTTAAAAGTCGGTTTGGGTCGGAAATTCCCCAGATTCTGAGATGAGGATCCGGAAAGTCTGGGGAAGCCGGAGCCAGTGTGGGGTACTGACCAAGTCTGCTTGTCATCGAAGGCCATGGCCAAAGGTGTTTTGACCCGACTGATGCCTGTCAACTACTGGGAACCGCCATTATGATTGGGCCTTCAGGGATCTCCCTTTGTCGCGCCAAGGACCCTGCTAACTTCCACACATGCCACGCTTCATTCCCACTCTTGGCAAACAGCGTATTGAGATTGGGATTTATGCAGGAAGTGCCGAAGAGCCAAGATTCACACGGCTTTCCCCCCGCAAACCCAGACTTCCTTTCTCTCTTCGGCTCTTCCGATCGGCTTGCCATGCAAGCTATATAATGCCTGTCCTCAGCTGACCCTAGCCCCGTATTTATCACCCAAAGCATTTCTCGCCCCTACCCTCCTTACCCCAGACCCCGAGTCTGTTCATCACCTTGAACATGGCCAATGTCGAGACGGGCACTGTGCCGGTCAGCGACGAGAAGGCCCTCGCCCATCACAAGGAGAGTATGATGGGAGATGTTGCCCATGATGCGGCGGAAAGGGGCCATCTGGCCACCGATGAATATGGTCAAGCTCTTGTAGAATTTGACAAGGCCGCCGAGTCACGATTGCGGCTGAAGATCGATTTGTACATCGTTCCAACAGTTGCTGTGATGTATCTGTTTTGCTTTATTGACCGAGCCAATATCGGTGCGCAGGCCATCCTCTCTCTCACTCGTGAGCCGACTAACCCCTGAATAGGAAACGCCAAGCTGGCTGGCTTCGACAAGGATCTTGGCCTTGTGGGCTATGACTACAACAAAGTGCTCTCGGTCTTCTTTATCTCGTATATTATCTTTGAAATCCCAAGTAATCTGATGTGCAAATGGGTCGGTCCAGGTTGGTGGCTTCCGGCCATTACCCTTGGATTTGGTATTTGCTCTGTCGCGACGGCATTTGTGCACGATATTCACAGCGCATCTGGTGTCCGCTTCCTTTTGGGGTACGTCCGCCGAGACAAACACCGGTGCCATTGCTGACCTTTCGTAGCATTTTTGAGGCAGGATTGTTGCCTGGAATTGCATACTACCTCTCTCGCTGGTACAGACGAAGTGAACTTGCCTTCCGTCTGTCATTGTACATTGTCATGGCTCCGCTGGCCGGAGCCTTCGGTGGTCTCCTGGCCTCGGGCATCCTGAAGCTCGATCATTTCGGCTCTCTCAAGACTTGGCGAATGATCTTCGCTATTGAGGGTATTATCACCATTGGAATTGGTGTTATTGCGTTCTTCACCTTGACCGACCGACCGGAGACGGCTCGGTGGCTTTCACAGGAAGAAAAAGATTTGGCAGTTGCCCGTGTCAAGTCCGAGCGCGTTGGCACGACGGAAGTCCTCGACAAGCTGGACGTAACCAAGACCTTGCGTGGTATTTTCAGTCCAGTGACCATCACCACGGCATTCATTTTCCTGTTGAACAACATCACCGTTCAGGGTCTTGGATTCTTTGCGCCCACCATTGTGAAGACTATCTATCCTCATGCCACTGTGATTTCTCAGCAACTGCACACGGTTCCTCCGTATGTTGTCGGAGGCTTCTTCACCGTGTTGTTCCCCTTCCTCAGTTGGCGCTTCGACAATCGACTCATCTTCTTCATTATCAGTCCACCGCTGATGATGACTGGTAAGAACTGCCCCGCCAATCTCCGAAAGACATGTCTAATGGGAAGAATATAGGTTATATAATGTTCCTCGCTAGCGAAAACAGCATGGTACGATATGGGGCCACATTTATCATCGCCAGCGGGGCTTTTGCCTTTGGTGCGCTATGTACGGCCCATGTCTCGGCGAATGTAGTGTCCGATACGGCGCGATCATCGGCTATTGGCACGACTGTTATGTTTGGCAATGTGGGTGGCCTCATTAGCACGTGGTCTTTCCTTCCCTCCGACGCTCCCAATTACCACATTGGAAATGGGCTCAACTTGGCAACCTCAAGCACGATCCTCCTGCTCGGTGCTTCCTTGTGGATGTACATGGCCTGGGACAATCGCCGCCGCGGGCGGGTGGATGTGGCCGGTGTCTTGGCGGGACTTTCGCGCAAACAGATTCAGGACCTCGACTGGCGCAATCCAGGATTCCGTTGGCGACCCTAGGCTCAGCCGATGTTGAACTCGGTACCGAATGTGTGCTACTATCTTCCGGTTCTCGGTGACGAGCTGGCTTTGTTCTGGTGTTGGGGTTGTAATTATTTTCTACATAGATACCTGAATGGTATTCTTTAATTCCGATCAATGCCAAAATATTGTTATTTGCATCATTTATGTATGCACTCTCCAGGTGTTCATTGACTTAATCTGCCCTATGCGAGCCCGTAGATCAGATCAAAGGCCGAGGAACGGACATGATTCTAGATCCCTGCAAGCCCAAAGTTCCTGACATCGGCACCTGACAGAGTTTAATAAGATTATATGCCTCACCGAAAGTTCAAGACTTCTCGGCACGGAAGTCGCCGGTTTCACCCAGAAGGAGGGAGAGGGAGAGAGAGAGATAGAGTCCAGGGATCGGCATGTCCATGCGCACCCCACGCCAAGGACCGGCGTATCTTCCTAGAGTGGACTGGAGGGCCGCGAGCCAATCGAAGACTTCATATCGGTCAGGGATGGAGACTCTCCAGGTTTTCGCCCCCCGACACATCTCGATGACAGTTTCGGACATTTTCCGAAAAAGTCAACTCAACACGTGGAGACGCGGTACCTGTCTCTTGGCGGTCGAAATACCGACATTGCGAAGCCAGATGCAAGGTGCAATACATACAGGAACAAGTCACAGACAACAAGAGTGAAATGGGGGGAAATGGTGAGGTTGTTCACGGTATCATCCCGGGCTGCTCAGTTCTCGGTGTCACTTCGGGACCAAAAAGGAACCGACACGGCGTTGCCGTCAAATGAGCGTCGATCGTGTTGGCGGGGGATCCAAGCTCTCTTGGCGCTGTTCCCCAGCCTTGGCTATCTGTAAAACACCGATGATCGGTCGAGTAATTCCGGGGAGATGAAAGGGAGGGGAAGAGGAAGCGAGTAATGTTCTTTGTCTAACTGGTCTAACAGACTTACTATCCTCCCCCAGGTTTCCCCACATGGACTGGGGTCCCCCCTTGACTATAAAACCCTTTGCTCTCACTTCTTTTTCCTCTCGTGCTGTACCTCAATCTTCTTTTTCACCCACTGCGGATTCCTTTTATCATGGCCGGTGGAGCAAAGAAACCAGTCAATATCTTCCGTCTCAAGGACCTGGGCGAACCCAAGCAGGTCTTCAATTGGCGACTATGGTTTGCCGTTATCTCATTCGGCCTGATGGGCGCTGCCCGAGGTGTCGATGAGGGTCTGATCTCTGGTGCTTTCAACTCCAAGGATTTCCAGAAATACATCCACTATGATACATACAGCAAGATTGAACAAACCAACATCAAGGGCAATGTCACGGCGATGGTCCAGATTGGATCCGTCGGTGGTGCTCTCTTGTACGTCTGATCAGTGCCTGGGCTATTTTATATCCCACTAACGAGTTGCAGTGCATTCTTAGTCTGTGATCGCATCGGTCGTATCTGGGCCACGCGCCAGCTGTGCATCATCTGGATGATCGGAATTGCTATCTTCATGGGTAACTCTGGCAGTCTTGGTGCTGTCTATGCTGGTCGCTTTATTGCTGGTCTCGGTGTTGGTCAGACAGTAGTCGTCGCCCCCGTCTATCTTGCTGAGATTGTAAGTAACTCGTGCAACGGCTTCATGCACAGCTAACTCCTGAAATCAGGCGCCCGCTTCCATTCGTGGTCTTTGCACTTGTGTCTTTACTGGCTTTGTCTATCTGGGCATTGTGCTGGCATACTTTGCGAACTATGGCTGTGAACTTAACCTGGGTGACAAGACACACAACCGCTGGGTATGTATACTCTTTGCTAAAGACTTTCGAGACGGATACTGACTGGATATAGCTGGTCCCCACATCTCTCCATATCATGTTTGCCGGCATAATCTTCCTCCTCTCCTTTGTGCAGTACGAATCCCCTCGATACCTGGTCAAGCGTGGCCAACTCGACAAGGCCATCTCCAACCTCTCGCGCATCCGTGGCCTGCCTGCCGACGATGACTATGTTATGCGGGAGATCACTGCTATCCAAACCTCACATGACGCTGAGATGGAAGCCACAATGGGATCTGGTCCGATCGGCGTGCTCAAGGAGACCTTCTTGGTTCCCTCCAACCTCTACCGAGTCTACCTTACCTTCATGGCCCAACTCCTCTCCCAGTGGTCCGGTGCTGGCAGTATCACTGTCTACGCTCCTGATCTGTTCAAGCTGCTTGGAGTCACAGGAAAGAACGAGAGTCTGCTTGTCACTGCCGTCTTCGGAATCGTCAAGTTGGTTGCTGCCATTCTCTGTGCTCTGTTCCTGGTCGATGTCATTGGACGTAAGCGTGCCTTGCTGTTGGGTATCACCCTTCAGGGTATCGCCATGGTCTATATCGCCGGCTTCTTGACTGCTGTCCCTGAAATGGGTGTGCTTGATGGCTTTATACTCCCGGAAGCGAAGAAGGGTGCCAGTGAAGGCGCCATAGCCATGATCTATCTTTCTGGATTCGGATGGGCTCTGGGCTGGAACTCCATGCAGTACCTGTTGACGGCAGAGTTGTTCCCCCTTCGCATTCGTGCGCTTTGCACGTCAATGGCCATGACCTTGCACTTTGCTAACCAGTATGGTAATGCACGCGCGGTACCCAACATGCTGCTTCCGGTGGCAAAGGGTGGAATTGACCCCAAGGGTACCTTCTGGTGCTTTGCTGCTATCACCGTTCTGGGTGGAATCTGGGTGTGGTTCAGTATTCCAGAGACGTCAGGCCGATCGCTGGAGAGCATGGATCGCCTCTTCGCTCTGCCATGGTACAAGATCGGCCTACATGGTAACAGGGATGCCGAGGAGCGTGATCAGGTTGTCAATGAGAAGATGGAGGTAATGACCCAGTCGCACGGAACTGCCCAGCACGTTGAGAGACAGGACGCCGAGCGTTGAGTGTGGCTATCTAGCTTTTTACTTGAATATTTCCGGTGTTGACCTGGGTGACTTTTTTCCTGGACAATGATACTATCACGATTGATGAACTTTTTTATGAAGGTCCAATAAGTGCACAATATTTCCAAGTCTATCACTATATCACGTCTCGACATTAATTTACTCTATATTTTTTTTTAAAGCCCCGAGTATGTAGACTCTTAAGGGCTCGACTTTGACCCATCCAGAGGAATAATCACAATCCTCGCCTTCAGACCCGCCTTGTCCCGCGCTTTTGAGCTAGACTGGAGCGAGCTCGCACCGGTGTGAATATCCATATTTTGCACGTCGTTGAGGTATTCATTCGGTAAATCAACACGTATCAAAATGCCCTTGGGTCGGAAGAAAGTCTCATTCCAATGTGAAATGTGTCGAGATAGTCGTTCCCCCTGAACCCCTGCCAGCGCATAGACCAAATTCCGCTGTTCCTGTCGGCGTCTGGCATTTCGGGCCACGAAAATTGCGGGAACAGCACCGAATAGACCGACCATTAGCCCACCGACTGCGAAGGTCCCGAGACCTTTCCCGACCACTGTGGTCCATTGTTGGCGTGATAGCTTGGCTTCTTCACAGACCACTTGTGTGAAGTCTGCCCAGTTGTCTTGCGAGACGCCATAGTGGGACAATTCTTCTGGGTACTCGAAGCCCGATGTGCAGTGGCCGGTGCGGGAGGGTACCTGCAGACCTCTGCTGAGAGCTGACGCGGTGGCAAACCCAGGTTCATCTTCCCGCGGAAGGATCATGGGGGACTCGGACTTTTCCATGAGATAGTTGAAGTCTTCCGACGGGGAGTATGCTGGAGGATTGGCTGTATTCATGACTGGAGTGTGTATAGATGCAAGGAGCATTCTTTTGTTTTTGAGGGTATTCGAGGTTATACCAATATAGGAAGGGATTCTGGTGGACTCTGATAGTCGCAACAGAGTACTGTAGACTTTATACTCATGTCAGCTCTCAATGTGTAAGTTATTACCTCCAAATAGGATGCCGTGGCAGTGCTGCCTGAAGGCTCCGGCATAGAGTCACAATGACTCTTGGAAGTCTTCTAGGCCTCAAAGTTTCGTATTGGAGAGAATAATGTGACCAATGTGAAGTGTAAGTTGAGGACAAAGCGCCAAGGGAGTTTGGCCTTGAGTCAGTCATGAGTCACCGGGGGACGTGCACTCATCAACATCTCATCAACTTCACCTTCGCCATGACGACCCGCTATCGCGTTGAATGTAAATGACTCGTTTGCTTCCTTGGGGTACTTCAGCTGACCAATTCTAGATGCTCTCAAGGTATGATCCCCCCGAGGTCATTTCCGGCACCCTCACTGACTCCGCAGTAGACCCATCGTCGGGATCAACTAGTAAGACTTCATTCTTTGAAAACTGGGGATTTGTGCTGACGGGCTTGCAGATTGAATGGATCAAAGTATGTTCTACGCTTATCTTGTGTACTGGTGGAACTGTTCTGATTCCTCTAGGGTCTCCTGGCTGTCCCCTTTGTTTTGCATTCCCAGCCCACCGCCATCTACCAGGAACATGGCGAAGGCCTGAAATCGGTCGCCGCCGACACCCACCTGCGCTACGCAGAGATTATGCGCGATGTAGAGAATCTGATGCTCGATCATAGTAAGTGATTTATCAAGAAATCGCCATTGCTTCAACTGATACATGGAAGTCCATCACCATGAACGCAACGCCCCTGGCAAATCCAAGTTGAATTTGCTGGTGCCTACGGTCGGTACTTTTTTCACCCAGTTGTATCTGGAGGATGCCTTCAAGTACCAGGATCAGCAACGGTTTATCAGTCGGCGCAGGTTCGTCGCTCCGTCGTTCAACGATATCCGGCTCATCTTGAACTCCGCCCAGCTATTGGGTCTGGTCCGCTCCAGTGAGGTGCAATTAGTCACCTTCGATGGAGATGTAACTCTCTATGATGATGGCGCTTGCCTTACTGCCGACAACATAGTCATTCCACGAATTCTGCGACTCCTGCAACAGGATCGCAAGGTCGGCATTGTGACAGCGGCCGGATACACCGAGGCGCCCAAGTACTACGAGCGACTGCAGGGGCTTTTGGATGCGATGCACTATTCGACCGTGCTGACCACTGCCCAAAAGCAGGGGTTGATTGTCATGGGTGGCGAGAGCAATTTCTTGTTTCGCTATGACCCAACCTCGGAGGCCCGGTTAGCCTATGTACCGCGGGACGAGTGGCTATTGGAGGAGATGCGAGCCTGGAGTGATAATGATATTACCCAGCTGCTCGATATTGCGGAGTCGGCATTACGTGCTTGTGCCGATAACCTCAGTCTGCCAGCCGCTGTTCTGCGCAAGGATCGTGCTGTGGGTGTCTACCCCGTCAACGGCGTGCGCATCAATCGAGAACAGTTGGAAGAAACTGTCTTGGTTGTGCAAAATACAGTGCAGCGATCGACTGTGGGGTCGCGGCTGCCCTTCTGTGCTTTCAACGGTATGTTCTTCGGACACGAGAGATGTACAAGCTGACTCCGAATAGGCGGAAATGATGTGTTTGTGGATATTGGTGACAAGTCCTGGGGCGTGCGTGCTTGTCAGCAATATTTCGGTGGCATTGATCCATCGAAAACACTGCATGTTGGCGATCAGTTCCTGTCAGCAGGTGCTAATGACTTCAAGGTATGAGCAGACTACCCTTCACTGCGAATGAGACTAACCTTACAGGCCCGTCTTGCATCTACGACCGCCTGGATTGCGAGTCCTGCTGAGACTGTGGAGCTCTTGGATGAGCTAGAGAAGGCAGTTCACTCGAAGTGAAGACCGTCCACCACAAGTAATCCATTCCGCATCGCATTGGTCATTTTTGGTCATTTAGTTCGAAGGCAGAGGCAAGAATACTTTTTGCATCTTGGCTAGCACTTTCTATTTGGTTGCGCAGTTTAGTTCTATTTAAAGTCATTGCATTTGAGAATTCTACCTGCAAATTTGTCTAGGTCCAACGGGCCAAGAGTCTTGGGAGTACAGAAGAGAGAATCGTATCAAACGAAAGAAAATTCACCCAAACTCCCAAGCATAAATGTTACCTAGAGCCAAGCTTGGGTCTGGGGGTTTTATTGCATAGCATCATACAAAGCGTAAAGGACGTGCACCATTACGACCGCCGACTCAAAGTCAGCAGGTGGCTTACCGGCCAGTGCAGTGTTGGGAGAAACCTTCAGAGAGTCCTGGGTATCGGTGTGGATTCCACTGTTGGTTGGAAGAAGCTTGAAGGCTCATAAGTAGAAGGCTCTTCAGGGGGAGTTGGGGACTGAGGGAACAGATTGAACTGTCAAAGGATCTGGAGAGCAAGCGAAAGAAACCGTCAACATTTGCAAAAGGATGTGAGACATGGCCAAATCCAGGGGGTCGATCCTCAAGGCAAAATCGAGGTAGGTGAAGAAGCAATAAGGGGTTATCGTGTTTACGTACTCTCATAGCAGGACCAGCCCTCGTTGCCGGTGGGGTTAGAGCGGCCAGACAGGACGTTGACGACATCCTGCAGCTCAAGCCAGAACTCAGACTTGGGGCGACGGCGAGTCCAGTCAGTCTCGGTGGCCTCCAGGCCAGATTTACCGCCCATGGGTGAAAACAAGACCTGGGAGCCCTTGACTCCAATGACGGCAGAGGACAAGGGGTCAGCGGCGATGGCATCACGGCTTTGACCCGCGTATCCTTCGATGTGCTGCATACACCTTATAGCCATGCGCAGAGCACGCACACGATCCATAGGTGACGGCTTTCCACCTTGCTGGAAGTGACCGGGGACAGCAGCACGAGACTCGAAGCGTCCCTTTGCCTCCTCCTTGATCATATCGGCAATCACCTGGGTAGTGTAGGTACCCGAGGCGCATTCGTTACGCAGAATGATCTTACCCGCACGGTTAGCGCCCTTGTCGCGGATGAAGTTGTCGCGGAGGAAATCGATGTCGCGTGAAAGCATCTTGATATCAACACCCTGCTCGGGGATATACACTGCCACGGCACCCACTGCCAGACCAGCAGTAGTCGCGATGTATCCAGATTTGCCGCCTTGAGTCTCAATCACGAAGACACGACGGCGAGAAGAGGAGGCGGATTGACGAATGGCATCACAGAAGACAATCAAGGTGTTGAGACAGGTGTCGCTTCCCAGTGAGTATTCAGTTCCGGGAACGTTGTTAGAGATGGTAGCTGGGAGCACGATGAGCGGGATCTTGAAGGCATTGTACTTCTCACGGGCCTGGCGCAGCTCGCTGACAGCCGTGAAGGCCTCGAAACCACCAACCACGAACAACGCGTCGAACTTGTACAGTTCAAAGCACTTGGCAGTGTTCTCCATATCAGCGCTAGGGAGGCTACGGTTGGTTCCAATATCCGAACCACCCTCGTTGACCCAGCTATCGGCTTCCAGCCAACTAACTTCACGAACGGAGCTGATTGGCTTGTCGTCATGGTGGCGGCACAGTCCGGGGAAACCGTTGTGAATAGCCAGCGGGGTGTGGCCACGGGTCAGACAGTACGCAACGGCGGCACGAGTCGCTTGGTTCATACCACCTGCGGGAGCACCGACGTGAATGATAGCGATGCGCATTCTCTGTGCGTAGTCAGTATCTCGCAATCCTGTGAAGCCCCCGTGGGCTGGGGATTTGAGGCCTACCTTGCCCTCTGGGAGGATCATCTTCGGGTGCTCTGGGGTGGCGGTGTTCAGGTAGGCGTGGTAATATTCCTTGAACTCAGCATCACGCATCTCCATGGCCTTTTCGAACTCCTTGTTCTCAATTCTCGCTGTGACGTCCTTGGTTGCTTGAACTGCTTCCATCAGAGGGGTACGCATAATCTTGTTCTCGCGGATGGTGATGACGGGCGAAGGAGACTGGGGTGACATTTCCAGCACGGCACGAACAGCCTCCACACCTTGCAGCGTTGAGAGCCAGCGGTCGTAGGCGCATGCTGCACCACCTCGCTGGGTGTGACCCAGGATGGTGACTCGAGTATCCAAGCCGAGGCGGTCTGTCAAAATATCCTTGATCTTCGAGCTCGAAACCTTGTTCAGTTGGCGATCCTGAGCTCCCTCGGCAACGATAACGATGGTGCGGCGCTTGCCTCGCTCGGTACGGTTCTATTGGGACACATGTGCATCAGTATACAAAATAGTCAACATGACTCGGGCACCACTCACCTTGGTGATAACAGAGCACATGTCATCCTCCCATCCATCCTTGGGAGGCATCTCGGGAAGGAACAACCAGTCTGCACCGGTACTGATCGCGGACATCAATGCAAGCCATCCACAGTGTCGGCCCATGACCTCAATCACGAATCCACGCTGGTGGGAGAAGGCGGTATCGAATACGTCGTCGACAGCATCACAGATGCGGGTCAAGGACGAGTAGCATCCGATAGTGGCGTCTGTGCCAGACATATCATTGTCAATGGAACCCACCAGGCCGACAATGTTCAACACCTTGTAAGGTTCGACTTGCTCTGCGGACAGATCACCCGCGGCGATGAGGTCAGACAGCAAGCCGGGCCATTCTGCGCGGAAAACATCGGCACCAGTCAAACTGCCGTCACCACCACACACCACGAGGGCATCAATACCCCGCAGCACCATGTTCTTTGCAGCCTTCATACGGCCAGCGCGCTCCCGGAAGCCCATGCTCCGAGCAGAGCCGATCAGGGTACCACCCCGGGACAACCAGCCACGGACATCCTCCCAGTGCAGCTGGCGGATCATGTTGCCGCCGTGGACCAGTCCCTCGTATCCTTCGAAAATAGCGTAGGCTTCACAGTCGCAGTGGATTGCCATACGGACAACGGCCCGCACAGCACCGTTCATACCGGGGGCATCTCCACCAGAAGTGAGGACACCAATACGGCGTCTCTTCGCCGGTTGGGTAGGAATCTTGACGGACTCCATGTTATCAATTGAAGCTGTCGACCTCTACAGGTCAGAAAGGAATGAGATGAGTGAAGAAAACAAGTCAAAATTGAGCGCGATAAGCGTTGAAGCTGCAATTATGAATGGGTGGGATGTGGAGGGGTCAACCCAATCCGGTGAGAGAAATTGGCAGAAGTGGGTGCTTGCGTCACAGAGACGCTTGAGGGTGTTGAAGACCGGTTTACACGTATGATGAAATATAATTCCAAGTTGAGATGGGAAGATGTTTAGATATCCCACCATTTCCTACCTGCCAAACTCTCTTAGAGGCCCTTCTACCTCGCTGGTACCTGCGTTGCCATACAAATCACCTGCAAGATGCAAGTCACCGCTTGGTCATTTTGGGCTTAGTGTGGCGTTCACGTGAGCGGTGAGGGGCAGCTCGGTGGTGACGTCACTTGTTTGTTGTGTTTGTTGTTGACCTCATTGATATTTCGTCTCTCAACTACATACTTGCCCGGTGTCTTCCCAATTACCGAGTCGTGTAGCCGTCGTTGGCAAAGATGGTTTGTACAGTGATCCAGGCACCCTCCGTGCACAAGAACCGGACCAGAGGAGCAATGTCCTGCACCATCGTCAACCGGTTGCCCATGGCATTGGCCTTGTGGAACTCGACAGCCTCGGGGGCTTCTTGGGGATAAAAGAATGCTATACAGGTGTTAGCTGCAGAAGGCTGGACTTGGGATAAGTCAACTTACGGGTGTCCATGGGACCCGGAGCCAGGTTGTTGACGCTCACGTGTCTCTCCATCAATGCTTTGCAGACACCGCGAGTGAAGTGTTCCACTGGTGCCTTGGATCCAGCATAGGCACCCAGCAATGCGGTCACGATGGTAATTATCTTACCATCATCGGCAATGTGGACAGCAGCAGCTTTGAGAATGAAGAATGCCGCCTTGGAGTTGATTCTGCATGAATGTCTCAGCATGATTGCAACCCACAGATACTGGCGGGCACTTACGCGAACATGGAGTCATACTCCTCTTCTGAAATTTCAGTGATGGGCTCCTTCAGCACCTTGCCCACGGTGTTCACGACAATATCAATTTGCCAAAATCTGTCAGCACCGACTGGAACAGTTTTCAACAGCAGCAGCAGCCGTCAAATCGCCCTGGTAGTAGGCCACCTTCAAACTGGGATTCTTCTGCTTAATTCAGCCTCCAATTGAGAGGCATTACTCTTACTGCTTGCCGAATTGTAGTGCAGAGCGAGGTTGAACCGCAAACGGCGCGGTGGAGGGGTGTTCGACTCAAAAATGCGAAAAATACGAATTAACCGATCTCCGAGCTGAATCTGGTCCCAATCTTGCCGCTTGTTTGATCGCGCGAATGAGTATCTCCCCTGGCATCGCCAGTCCCTCGTCAAGCTCGGTCAATCTTTGGCGTCATAGAACTGAGACTTCTCACGCGCAACCCTATTGTAACCGCCAATCAGTCATCAAATATACTCCAGCTCCACAGGCCTTCGGGCTTTTGGCGGTGAACTGTTATTTACAACACTCAAGTTCTACTTCAAAGTATTAACAGCCCATACAACTATAATCTTCAATACCTTCCATTAAACCCTGATTTATAGAGCAATCCAGTGCCGCATTTCGCTGTTATCAAATCAAGGATGTGAAGGAATGAATATTCTGTAGTCGTAGGCTTGAGCGTCAATATGGTCGTCTTGCGGATTCTTTTTCCGTCTTGAATGGTCTCCGTCTACGACCAATTTCATACTGGCTTCTTGGGATCTACATATGAACTCATTAATAAGTGGTTATTGATTTGATCTGTAATTAGGCTTTAAGTGAAGATAGCAGCTCAGGCCTCAGTATTGCCACTGTATGCAGTGTGCGTCCATGCGTTCGTTTCTCATAGGCGTATGATTTAGCTGCTTCGTTGTCAGTTATGCATCGATTTCTAACACTAATCTCACGACTTACGCGTCGCATGAGTGGCTACCCTCAGTCGCGGGGTCTTTGCATCCACTCTTGCACAGCTTGGGGTGACCGACATCACCGGGGTTTTTGCAATGGAACAAAACATTCTCCAGATCCTCATTTTCCAGATCGGTTCCCTTGAGAACATCTCTGAGATCGGCCTCGGTGAAGCCTACTTACTTGATTAGCATGGGGTAAACTATCAGGTGGTAAAATTCAAGTACCCTTGTCCTTAATCAACACATCAGAGCAATAATCGAAGCTGGGGGTGCAGGTCTTCTGGGCAATGCCAGTAGTAGCCAGAGCAAAGAGAGCTAGAATAACAGAAGAGAACTTCATGGTGAGGTATGAGATTATTGAATGTAATGAGGAAGGCCTTAGATGGAAGAGAGGGTGGGATATTCGGATTATTATATCGAACCTCTCCTACCAACTGCACTCGTGTCTCAACAACCAAGGTTCACATTCCTGGTCTTGTCCGAGAAGCTTGGTCCTAATGAGTTGCGGCGGAATGCTATGCGGAATGTAGTTACGCCATTCACATACCACGAACTGGAAGGAGCTGCATATCCGAGACAGCTCAGATTCTTGCATGTCCTATGAGATCATCTATGAGCTTGAACATCATTCCGGCATACAGTCACACCCCCATTTTGATACAATCTAATGATGAACCCGAGGCACTCGAAAATGGGTGAAAAAAGACGTGGACAAAGAGAGGCCAAAGTAGGGCGATAACCACATATGAAACGGTATAAGTTATTTTCTCCGAGGCTTACGTTTAGAGACTGTTCAATACTTCATAGCATTGTACACACACTTATGACCCCTGTTATATGTAGTCATTATATAGTTCTAGATTAAAATGTCCCCGGCCTAGATGGAATTTCCCCAATCCATGTGGCAAGGGAATGCGGAGCTCGGAAGTAGATTAGCAGACTGCATTGATCTTAGTCTTACAGTGGGATTATATTCAGTTTAAGACCGATTCAAGTGTTTAATATCAGACCGACTTAATCTATTCCCACTCGGGCAAGTCTATCCAGATAAGATAACCCCGCTCGATGGTTCTCAGGGAATAAAGTCTTCTTCTTACACTTTTCGATTCTATCTGTCTGCCCTACCAGGAATTCTGTGACTGACCCCTTAGAATGGCATCGAATAAATTTGGTAGCACTCCCCCAATTGATCCCCCGTTCTTGAAACTGGGCACAAACCCTAACATAGAGCAGTCTCCAATCTTGTCACGGCCGATCCAGGCCTGCCGCGACCCAACCCTACTCAGTCTTACTGGCAGCACATTCCACATGCTCTTGCCGATGTCCAATCCTCGACTTTCCCCAATGACCGAGACTTTGCCATCATTGGGTCGGGAATCACGGGGCTAGCAGTAGCCAAGACGCTCCTAGAACGTCACCCGACTGCGACAGTAACTGTTCTGGAGGCTCGTACGCTCTGTTCTGGAGCAACTGGGCGCAATGGTGGTCAGATGGCCGCCAATGCTGGAGAGGAGTATATGCATCTAGCCGAGACCCATGGACCAGAAACAGCAGGGAAGATTGTGGATTTCACGTTTCGCAACTTGGAGAAGATGCACGAGCTGATTGAAGCGTACGATGCTGTGGGAGTTAGCGAGGTGCAACGTCTGCAGAAACTACGAGTGTTTTTGACCCCGAAGAAGTTTGAAGATTTCAAGGCAAGTATTGCACGCCTGGAAGAGGATCATCCTTCTAAAAAAGGATTGTATGTCATTCTGGATGCGGACGCAGTAGGTCAGGTAGGTCTTTACTACTCATAGTTTTCTATTCGTATGCCACTCGCTCTGATATCGTTTCAGGAATATGGAATTCACGGTACAGCTGGAGGGGCTCTTCTCTCGGCTGGAACAGTCTGGCCATATCGTCTTATCACCAAAGTTTTTGCAGCACTCCTGGAAAAATACCCGGATCGACTGACAATTGAGACACATACCCCTGTTGAGTCTGTGGAGCACAAATCGACGTTCGCCTCGCCCATCACGACTGATCTCCCCTATACTTTGCACACTTCTCGCGGTCCACTGTGGGCAAGGACTGTGGTTCACTGTACCAATGGGTACAGCGGGCACCTTCTCCCCAAGCTGAGGGGTCTGGTTCATCCTTTCAAGGGTACGATGACGGTCCAAGATCCAAAGGACTCTGTGCCAAACCAAGGCACCTCTGTATCATGGGGCTTCCATTATACCCCTTCCTACGATCCCGAAACGAAGCGGCATGGATCTGGGTTGTATTATCTGGGACAAAGCGCCAAGACAGGGTACTTCTACTTTGGAGGCGAGAATGCACGCATCGAGGAGTCGGTGTCTGCCGATGATACCTTTGTGGCTGAGCACTCTGTTACTCACCTCCAGTCGGTACTGCCACAATTCTTCGGCAAAACTGATCAATCAAACTGGGGCCTGGTGGGTTCGTGGAGTGGGATCATGGGCTTCTCATCCGATGGTCTTCCAATAGTTGGGAGACTTCCATCCACACTGACAGGACGAAAAGGTGATAATGAGTGGATTGCTGCTGCATTCAATGGCTATGGAATGGCAAATTGCTTAATGAGCGGTGAGGCGCTTGCTTTGATGATGCTCGGCGAGGATGTCAGCCAATGGCTTCCCATTGCATATGGACTTAGCTGGAAGAGACTTCAAGGGTCGCTGACTATTTCAGAAGCTGTCAGCGCCCTGGGCTCAAAGCTATAGCTTGGCGGCATTGGACTCGGAGATGTATGTGAGGATATTTCTTGTTCATGTATGATTGTGAAAAGTATTGCATTGCAATATTCAACTCCGTAGAATTTGTATAGGGTATCGAATCTCTCTATGTTGACATTTTCGTGGAAAAAGTCTTTTCTGTTTCTGGACCCACTTCCCCTGATGCTCCCCTGATGCTTTCGCGCTTGTAGCTGCGAGCAAAAATTCTTGAAGTAAAAAAGAATGGACTCGCGGGGAATCGAACCCCGGACCACTCCCATGCTAAGGGAGTATTATACCACTAAACCACAAGCCCAGTCGATGGAAGAGGCCGGCGGGTTTCGGCTTAAGGTGGGACTGCCCGATGTGGGTCGATGTTCAGCTTGATGCCTCGGACACAACCGCCATAAGAGAGTGTGTGGATGCAGAAGGGGTCCCCCAGGTATATTGCTTGGGGGTTTGTGAGGGTTGCTCCCATTTCCCACGCCCGGTGCCATCAATACAGCGCACAGTGTACGTCTGGAGAGATAGCTCATGACGGGACAGGGCAAGCTTGATCTTTCTGTGTCTTTCGGGGTTCGAGGATGATAGCACAAGCTCACCATGTTGAGGATAAACTGCTTCCCAGACGCGATTCTCTTGTGTGTCCTTTTCGGGCTTAGACGGTGGAAGACTGTTAGATGAGGTAGTAAAGACAACATCGAGTAACAAGAGATGCGTAATAGCAGCTTGCACTTCTTCTCTGAGAGAAAGGCGACCGGGGGACTTGATATCGGGGTAATTGGGCATATTGCATGACACATCAAAGCTGGTGCCGAACGAGGGAGAGGAAAGATTGGTGTGAATTGCGATTGAGAAAGAGCCCCGAGGAGTCAACAATTTGCCGCTGAAAGTAGACTCAAATGGAGTCAGGAACCTTTCAACGACTGCCTCAGCTGTCGGGGCGGAAGAGGTCTGCGCTATTCTTGTCGAAAAGACATGCTTGGTATACGCTGGGATGTCCAAGGCGGCCGAGTGTAGAACACCAAAGATATCTTTCAAAAATGACTGGAGCCACAGTACATGGGACATGTGCTGGATGTAAGCCAGGGCCGGACGGAAAAGCTGGTGTTCAGGAACCGATCGTTTCTTCGGGGTCAATGGCAGCGGAAGTAGGGTCCGTCGGTGCAAGTTTTGACGGTGGGCATATGCCAATAAGATGCGGATCGTATGGGACAAGCCTTCTGCAATGCGGGTTCCTTCTTGTGAGATATCTTGATCAGATTGCAGGTCGTTTTCATCAACATCCACCAGGTCCAGCAGAATTTCAAGGTTATCAGAAGCGGGGATCCGAATGAGGTTCTGGCGGGTCGTCACGCCGTAGTTCGCGGTCGCTCTAGCTTCTCGGACAAGCTCATGGAATAGCTCCTCTTCATAAAGTGTATCCCGCGCTTGCAAAATTCGACTCTCGATTGTTTGTTCGTCATTCGTGGGACTGGTCGGTTTAGAGCGGCCTGCGAGCTGCCCATCCTGCATTACCCGTACCCGGACAAAGCGAGCCTTGGGAGGGATCAGTCCTTTGTCCAGTATCAAACTACCATTCTCGGCGCGTCGTAGGGAAGCGAGTCCGCGGTCACGGAAAACGGGTGTAGCTAAAACAGCGTGATTAGAGACGTGTCTCTATAATTTTCATTTGGGAGCTCACCTTCGAGGAAACCATATTGCACGCCAAGTGCTTGCCTTTCACGGGGAAGTCGGGAGACCTTCCACCCTTTTTCTTTGACAGTCAACACTTCATTCCAGTATCGAGTCTCCGATGCGACTTCGTTTTCAAGCCTGGAGGCAGCTTGGAGAAGTTTGTTTGCCGCCCCGTTGAAGTTCTGGATGCGCCATCCTCTCGATACGGCCGATATATCTTTCGTCGTGGAATCTGGCTTCGGGGGAGGGTTCACAACCTCGGCGTTGAGCGAGCCAAGAGGTGCGATTTGCTTGAGAAAGGCCGACATGGAAGTTTCGGCCTGGCGCGGTGTGTTTTTGGAGAGAAGGAGAGAAACGAAATCAACGGCAAACATGGCCTCCATATGTGCTTGCCTAGAAGCTGTCAGTTCCTTCCAGAAAGTCAATCCAAGCTCCATTAGACTCACGTAGCGAAATCAATGATGTCTTTACGTCGCTTGTACAATTGCTCCAAGCGCTCTGTCGAGTCAAGATCCGATGCACTCTGGTCGCCCTCATCCTCATCCAGATCATCTCTATATTCTTCGGCAATTTTGGTCCGGAGAACATCTTCGTTCACATCGCGAAATGAGCCCCACTGGTTGTTGATTTGAGCAATCTCAGCAGGCAGGGTGTCTGGGCGGTCGCGCTCGTCAAGAAGAGGGCGCAAAGGCAGAGTGAAGGAGTCAGCCATGGTGTAACACACCACTGCAACGGGGGTGAGAGGAGTCTGGAGAGTCTGGAGAGAAGTGGAAGAAAGACGGAGATCGGTGACGCAGGTGGCACGTGATCGAATATTGACTAGGCAGTTATGAGCTTCATGGATTCCTGTGTTGTGCGTTGTGTGGTTTATATTCTGTTTGTTTTCTTGCATTGTAGTATTGCTGTAGTCAGTTGGATCCTTACAGATATCCCAACTAGAATCCAAAGCCGTGTTCGCATTCCACGCCACTTGGTCGAGGCATATATATATTCCGATTCTTATAGATACCCAACTCTCTGACGAGTTCCCACGCTCCTGAGATCCCGCGCAATTCATAGGAAGCGACTACTCTGCAAGAAGTTCCTCCACCAACAGAAAGACCTTTGAGAGTAATATCCAATACTCAATACTTCCACAAACTAAACACAACTTGAAATCCGCAGTGCCAAGAAACTCCGATGCGCCCACTCTCACAGCCAAAAATGTAAGGAAGTGAAAGATATTTTTGAAATAGCCAATGATTCCCAAACGTCTACTTAGATTGACTCATTGCTCTCTTCCTTGACTTGGAGAAGGACCGATGCTAGAGGGTAACCTGTTTCCGGTCCTCTCCAGCCCGTGTACTCCTCCTACAGGACGTATCGGGTAATCCTCGGGGTCATATGGAGCTGGTGTCCCTGAATATATCCTCGGGTCTACATCTGCTCCCCGCCATGTGGGGAAATTGGGGACCCCATGTGCAACCGCATACTGGACCGGTTTGACCTCGACCTTGGCCTGTCGATCGTCACTCTATCTGGCTATTCCCCGTGAGGTGGCGTTAGGCACGTTGTTCAGGCAATTTAATTTGAGTTTGACGCTATACTTCTGCCCTTTTACCTATGGGCTAATTCGGTACACTTTGTTACGACTTACCGAAAGCGGGGGATGATAATTTTGACGGTAATATTGAGTATTTAACCCTGACCATGTCTAGAAAATTATAGAGCTTGGATAACAATGCGGGTGTCAATCCTTTCTCTTACAGCCTTCGCTGTGGCCATTGAGGCCCAGGAGCTATACCTGACAACAACAGGATATGCCGCTCGACCACAATGTACAAAGCAAAGTACTCCGAAGTATCACTTCCAGCCGTTCTCGTACACTTTGAATGAAACGGTTCGGTGAGTGATTCACATGTTGATGCGCGTCGATATTGGCTAATCCAAGTATAAGATACGCGACCTCGGTTCCTTCTCCGACGACCACGAGGACATATGCCCCTGCCTACACAGATATAGCCAAGCATTTGACTACTACCTGGTCGACTTCGACATGGGGCAGTTGGGTTCCAGAACAAACGGTCATAAGTGCCACTGACACCGATGACCCATATGGACAAGCTGCGTGGTCTTCGATGTGGTTACAGGCAGACCTTGAAGACTACGTGAGACACGCTCATTACACTATGAATTAAGGGACGTTACAGCTAACCGTATTAGACTACCACTGGATTGTTCTCGACGACCGTCAGCTCTACGCCAGTGCCCAGCAGTGAGCTGGTCTTGCCACCGCGGGACTACTTCGGACCTACAGACTGCTACAATTTCCCCAAAGACTTCGTGTTTGGAGTTGCAGGAAGTGCAGCCCAGATTGAAGGTGCAGTCGCACTGGAAGGTCGATCTCCTTCGCTGCTGGAAAAATTGGCACCAGGCAACAAGCCAAAGGACTACGTCACCAACGAGAACTACTTCTTGTACAAGCAAGATATTCAGCGACTCGCTGCCATGGGCGTGGAATATTACAGCTTCACTATCCCGTGGACCCGCATTCTGCCCTTTGCTCTACCAGGGACACCGGTTAATCAACAAGCTATTGACCATTATGATGATTTGATTACTGCAGTTCTGGATGCGGGAATGACGGTAAGGGGTTTCAAAGAAATATCAGTCGAGCTTTTTTTCTAACTTCCATTGCAGCCAGTGGTCACTATGCTTCACTTTGATAGCCCATTGATGTTCCGCGCCAGCGAAAACTACACGATACGTCCTGATATTGGCTACATCAATGCAGGCTATCAAAATGAAACTTTTGTTGACGCGTTTGTAAACTATGGAAAGGTATGAAGTCAAAAGTTCATCTTTTGCGAGGGTGAAATACTGATTTAGTTCACTTCCTAGGTGCTGCTCGCACATTACGCAGATCGTGTTCCTATTTGGGTCACTTTCAATGAGCCTCTTCTTTATGCATTCAATTTCAAGGGCGTTGACCACGTTGTCAAGGCACATGCCCAGGTCTATCACTTCTACCACGAGGAGTTGAAGGCTAAAGGCAGAATAGGTATCAAGTTCAACGACAACTTCGGAGTGCCGAAAGACCCTAAAAACGCCAGCCATGTGCTGGCAGCTGATCGCTTCCAAGAGATGCAACTTGGTTTCTTCGCCAATCCAATCTTCTTGGGCAAGCAGTACCCTAAATCCGTCTTGAAAACTCTTCCCGGGGCCAAGCCATTGAACGATTCCGAGTTAGCCTATATCAAAGGAACATCTGACTTTTTCGGAATCGACCCATATACCGCTACGGTGGTGTCTCCTGCAGACGAAGGGATTGAAGCTTGCGCTTCTAACAAGTCAACCTCCAACTCGCTTTTCCCATATTGTGTCAACCAAGAGACAAAGAATGTTTACGGGTGGAACATTGGTTACCGCTCTCAGTCCTACGTCTATATCACACCAACACATTTCCGAGAGTACCTCTTTTATCTATGGAACACTTTCCGCCACCCAATCCTGGTCTCCGAATTTGGATTCCCGGTTCACGCAGAAGCAAGCAGGGACTTGTCTGATCAACTATTTGATTCCCCCCGCAGCGTCTACTATCTCTCCTTCATGTCTGAGATTCTCAAATCGATTTATGAAGACGGGGTGCATGTAATGGGGGCGCTTGCTTGGAGCTTTGTCGACAATTGGGAGTTCGGGGACTATAGCCAGCAGTTTGGCATCCAAGCGGTCAATCGAACAACACAGGAGCGATCTTATAAGAAAAGCTTCTTTGATCTGGTGGATTTTGTTAAATCTCGACAGCCGAAGAAGGCTTAGATTGGAAGGCGGACGCCGTCACTTTCTTCTAGCCACGAGATTCGATGTCATGCAGCATAGTCACATTTCTGCCTCAAGAGATCGACCTCCATAGAAAGAAGAGCTTCAAGTAATCCAATCAACCTCAGTTCATTGACTGAACATGTAAATGGTAAATTACAGTCGTTCTCCCAATCGGTGTGCTCTTGCGAAGAAGTAGTATGGAATATTACAACACTTTCAAATTTCAATGATCTTCACACTTCTTACCAAGGGATCTCGTTCCCATCATACTGATCTGCGCGGTCTGCGCCTTGTCCCTCTTTCCATCCGGGGACATGAATGTTCACAAACTTTCCATTCTGCTTGGGGGTTGCTTTTTGGATGATGTCCACTACCTTCTCGGCACCTGTTTCAACAGGGAGATCTGCCCGTGAGCCACCGAGATCGGTGCGGAGCCACTGATTATATCAGCAACGCGGTGGGAAATGAACACGATATCTTGACTTACACCAGGGCTAATTCCTAGAAATGTGAAGCCATCATCTGCATATTGATGAGCATACTGCACGGTAAGCATGCTTAATGCTGCCTTGGAAATTTTATAGGCCGGGACCGGCATGGATTTGAACGCATCAGCCATGGTGATAGACCCCAGAGTTGACGATCTTAAGATCCTGTTAGTTTGCCGCTGAAAGTATGAGACCTGACATACATGTTGACAACTGTTTTTCTGTTCCCTTTCCGAAGAAGTGGAAGAAACGCGCGGGACACTAGATGAGCCGCTGTGACGTTGGCGTGGAACATGTCGTTGAGATTGTCCCTGTCAAATGAGTATTATAAAGTCCTTTCAATGGAATCCGACTCACTTACATTCCTTCAAGCCCTGTTGGCGACCAATCCATCAGTCCCGCATTGTTGATCAAGACATCGAGTCCTTTCCCTTGCAGGCTGCGCTCTGCTGCTCTAACTGCTCCTTCCACGCTGGCGATCTCCGTGACATCCAGCTTGAGCATCTTCACTCGACCCGATGAAGCATTCACAATCTCTGTGAGTGGAGCAGAGTTGTCCTGGCGAGCGGTAGCAATGATCGTTCCCACTTCAGTCTTGGGCAAGTTTGCCAGACGAGCGACCAGAGCTAATCCTAGACCCCGCGAGGAGCCGGTTACGAGATAGGAAGCCATATTTTCGGTCGGGCTCTAGATTCTATGTGCTCTGAGCTTGTAGTCCTGGAGATTTTAAAAGATGGCCAAAATATATTGGGGGAAACTGAGCCGGAAATGGTTCCGTGCACGGTTATTGCCGCTCCTGAGCAGGATCTCGGACATAAACGTAGATGATCCAGCCGATCGCCGTAAAATTGGGGCTCTATTTGGTTGAAACACAAATCTCCTCGGTATTAGGCAAGTACAAAATTACTAGACTCAAAGGCTCCCTGGGACAGTCACTGGACGAAATAAGTTAAGTTGGGATAGGTATAAACACTGTCCTGGCTCATGTAGCATAAATTGGAAGCCTTTTTCCATCGACTGGGCTTGTGGTTTAGTGGTATAATACTCCCTTAGCATGGGAGTGGTCCGGGGTTCGATTCCCCGCGAGTCCATTCTTTTTTTATTTTTCCTTTTTCTCCATACCCGATCATTTGCATGTTAACGTTATTTGCTTCTTTGTTGTCTGTTTATTTAGTCTATTGTAGTTTTGATTATATTCTCCCTTATATGGGGGGCTTGCACACGGTAGAGCGAAAACCACGAAATACTAACGAGGACAATACAAAACGCTGATATATATTGGAGAAACTTTGCAGCATCATTATTCTTCCCAGTTAAAGTTGACCACAAGGCGCCCCGCCACTTGTCCCTTGCGAAGCTTTTCGACAGCCTCGGGCATACGATTCACTGGATAGACTTCGCTGATCTGCTGTAGCATCCCTCGTCGCGCAAAATCCAATGTCATGGCCACGTCCCTCCGGCTACCAACAAGGGTGCCTTTGATGGTGAGATTTTTGAGAACAAACGCACAGGGATCGGCACCTAGTGTCATTGATCCGACAGGAGGGAGACCGATGCACATCACAACGCTTCCAATCCGATCGCCAGTGAAAGAGATAGCATTTTTATATGCAGCCGGGGCTGTGACGAACACCCCGTGCGCACCGATGCCGTCCGCAATCTCAATCACAGCCTTAGTGGGATCGGCCACTTCTTTGAAATCCACAAAGGCCTCTGCGCCCATCTCCAGGGCTAATTTCTGCTTGGCGTCTCCTGTATCCACCACAACCGGACGCATTCCCATTGCCTTGGCTAGCTGAACACCTTGGATACCGACGCCGCCGCCGCCTCCAGGGAAAACAACCCATGCCCCCGCACGAAGGTTTGACTCAATCAGGGATCGATAAACTGTGCTGGCACTGCACATCACAGGAGCGGCGACTTCATCGGAGACCCCATCGGGAATTGGTGACGCATAACGGGCTGGTGAGACCAAATATTGCTGATACGTGCCTGGTATCATGAGCTAACATCTCAAACCGAGACCATTCGAACTAAACTTACCTGCTACCATCAACCCAGTGTGAATCGCCGCCTTACAGTACGTCTCCTTGTCATCCCAGCAATGGCCGCAGGAACCGCAGGTATCCATGATCGGTTTGATCCCGGCTCTATCGCCCACTTTAAATCTTGTCACGTTGGCTCCAATCTTAACCACAACACCGGCACCTTCATGGCCTGGGGATCGAACGCCGAATGTGGACATGGGAGGGACCCCTAAGTCGCCCTGCATCATATGAATGTCGGATGAGCACAGGCCGGTGTAGTTCAACTTGATCAAAACATCGTCTGGACCTATACAAGGATTTCATGTCAGACATGGATTGGAATGATAGAGGCTCTTCCCCTAAGGTATTCAAACCTTACCTGGCTCTGGGACGGGCACCATTTGTACCTCGACATGAAAATCAGGCCCTTCATTGACTACGACTCCCGCTTTACAGTGGGTGGGAATTATGATCTGGGAATCCCCCATGATTGAACCCATACTGATAGTATATAGTAGTTTCTCAAAAGCACAGAAGAAACTGTTAGTGAGCTCTGAGGCATATATGATATAGAAAAAGCAATAGTTTAATAGCCGAAGTGTCACCGAGGCAGAAGTACGCGGAAACCATCCGTTGCCAACCCCTCACTTGATATTCCACGTCAGTGGCCTTGCACTCCGTATTTCCGTAGAGATGCGGGGACAGCTTGGCAATTGTCTAGCAAGGAGACATTACATTGGACTACAACGGCAACGTAAGTTGGGAAGAATGATTGTATGTTAGATCAAATCCTTATTCACAATATACCACCGACTAAGCCATGTAAAATCACCACCAAAGTCTCCAATTTTGCAAAATATAAGTCAAGACAGAAGAAGAAGAAAAGGAAAACAAAGAAATATAAAAACAAGAAACAAAGACGTACGAGACCAAAACATGAGGCAAGTCAATCCCAAATCAGCCACCCTGCAGACCCACCGATACCTATCATCACAAGCGCAGTGAGAATACCTGCACCGGCCTTGTCAGCTGTGGTGATCGAGTAGGCCAGTGCGGGAGGAACCGTCTTAGGAGGCTTAGAACCAGCATTCGGGTTTCCCCTGCTCGTGCCACCGTCATCATCGGTGACAGGAGCCGATACACGAGTGATCAGGTTTGATTGAATCACTTCGAGGGCGGCCATCTGTTGACCGAAGTCTTTCGTCTTATCCCACTTCTGATCTGTCCATTTGAGACCACAAGTCGTTCCCTTGGAGCCTCCTGTACAGGTTTTTGCAGCTGCTTGACCAGAAGCCCTCAATCGTTTCATGACCTTGTCATACGTGAAGGGTGCCATTTGGGTGGTTTGAGCCATCCAGCGTGCAAGATACCCTTTGAACGAACGCTGATCAACCATGCATGTGCTAACCGTCTCACAGGCTCGCTCGTACATCACGTCAGGCGGGTCATGAGCAAAGAAGACGCTTGAAGACTCGATAATCTTCTCGGTGCGTTCCTTCCATTTGGGTTCTTCGGTCTGTTGGAATGTTAGATTTTGTCGACACCGCCGAAGGCAGAGACTTCACTAACCAGATTGTACATATTGGCAGCACCAAGTAAGTAGACCCCGGCATTATAAGTCCATTCAATCTGGTTGATGGGAGTGCAGTTGCTCAAGTCACTCGCTCCATCCCAGAAGCGATACTCGGGGGTCATGAATCCGACATCGGCGGTCCAGTCCCAGGCCTTTTCAGCCCATTCTGCGTACGTTTCGTTTTTGGTATACTTAGCCAGGCGGGAAGCAAGGTTGAAAAACCCGCCTGTGGAGATCGTGTTCTTGTAGTTATAGCCATTGTTCCAGGTAAATATCTGCCAGCGAAGACCTCCACCACAGGAAGACGGATCCCAGCGGGGAGCTTGAGTGTTGAACACAGCCTGGGCCATCTCAAGCCATTGCGGTTGATCCTCTGGCGGGTTGGGAAAGTTCCGCTCTGCGGCCGACATAGCAGCAAAGCCCCAAAATACCTGATCGTCATTGCCTTCTGTTTTGCTCTGATTGTTCGGCATGAATGCTTTGTTGTCCCCAGCCTGCCAAAGCATGCCCTGTATCGTGATGTCGTTCCAGGTATCGTCGCCCGTGTAAAACCAGTAGTCGATTAGGGCGTTGAACATCGCACCGGCTTCCCACCAGTAGTAGGGATCAGGCAAGTTTCCTGGATTGTCACCTGGGTTCATGCCGGTGTAGTATGTCATCATATTGGTTGCAACCTCCTTGGCAGCCTTTTTGATAGAGTCTTTGATCCTGATTAGTGTTTGCATACGGGCAGAACCATAGAACACTTACCTCCATCATCCAGGTCCAGCTCTACTGCTTTCACAGTTGAAGTGCCCATCAGAGCGGCGGTCAGCAAACCCATCCATGAGGGCCGTGATGTGTGAGAAAACACGCGCATGGCGGCTGATGTTTCAATCGGCTTGATAGCGAAGGTAATTGAACTACCCCCAGCAAAAATGCTTAGCTTCAATCGCACACGGAAGCTGGCCGGATTATCCGGTGATTGACCTCTGTCAATCTTGATGCAGTTGGATGTTCAAGAGGTCGACGAACACTGACGAAGATTGTGCGAAGTATAGACTGGGGGAGAAGATGATTCCCAGCAGTTTCTCGGTGAAGAATATGAAAAGATGGAGGAAATCACCACCCGACGTCAGATTGTGCGAGACAGAACAGCGAGAGGGGGATGTGTGGATCGGATGGCCACATTCCAAGCATCCCAGGAGCGCTGGCATGGTAACAAGGCGTGGTCCTCAGATCATCCTCCGACAGGGGGAATCTGCAGGGTATCCTCGACATTTGGCTGCATCAAGAAATTCCATCAGGCTGTACTGATGAGAGTCTCCGAAAATAGCTTAGGAGGCTGACGGGAGTGCAACATTTGGCTCGTCATTTCCATGGATTCTGCATGGACGCTCCACGTTGGATCGGCGTGGCATTCCAAAGCAGCTGTCAAACGAATCAATCTGATCCGTGGAGAGAGATTGGCAAATCATAGATGGTCGGACGGAGTGAAGACAGGGTGGAGCGTGTGGCCGCAAACGGGATGCAACAACACATTCCGTTGTAACCTGCATCCCTGGGCGTAGAGAAAGTACAATCATATTGTTAGAGTCTTAGAGGGAGTTGCAGGGGGTCAAATTCCAGGCATACCGCATCCCTGTGATGGGTCCAGCAACCTTGAGCAGGGGAAGCCGCCAGAAAATTAGTAAGCTCGACTAAATCTCAGCCCTGAAGTGAATGATGTATATGAAATCTATATGCCTATCCTGTTGATGAAGATCACTTGATTTTAGTCTGATTTCTACTGGAGCGATGGTTTTCATAAAAAAGGGATTTGATTTAGTATTGAGGATTTTAATTGAGTGTTTGAACCAGTAGTTCAACGTGGTATTTCACGACTATGTCGCGACTATCACTCCTTTGCCGCGACCACTTTTCTTTTCCCGCAAATAGTCCGTAAATGGTTACTAACTAGTCTAAACTAGTAACTTAAGTACTTGGAAGCCTTGGTTCCCCCTGCTTTTACTATTTTCTTCAGTTACACTCGCTCAATGGAATATTTCTCCGAGTTTGGTGAGCCAGTCCGATATATTTTAGCTTCGCATGGATTTGAAATAGCTATATTGTAGGGGCCAACGAAGATAACTACCGTGACTTTTTGAGGCTCTTGCTGGGATGAAGGGGTATAGGCCTAGCAATTCAGGCTCAGAGATTACCTAATACTCACACTAAGCGAGACAAACAGGACAAACAGGTACATCCAGATTTCCCCAGTCTCAAGATATCACCGCTTCATTGGATGTCGAGGTCATCGGTTTTCTGATCATCATTTGATCAGGCCCTGCCAAGGCCCTTAGTCACCCCAAATGGAAGTTCCTCCGGTCATCCCAGTGGGGAATCTCCATGTTTACCGAGATTCCCGTGCTAACTAGTCCTGGCTGAGCAGGTCGTTAGAGCGATCATGCAGACCAAATCCCCCCATACCACGGTCGTATTAACTCGTGAACTATATGACACAATGTTGCTTTGTCTTGGGCAATAGCATTCATATAAGAGACCGTGTCACCCAGAGATACAGGCGAAATTATCTCCCAGATTGCAGCAAACCAAACAACTTTGGAGTATGTTGAAGATTGTGGGTGCACTTTTAATACCAGTCGTCATCAGTGGCAGTGTCAATGCAGCAAACGTTGTCTCAGACCTCCTCGTCACCTCTGCTGGCGACGTGGCTGACATACCTGGATGGTACCTCCAGTCGGCGCTCAAGGTGCCGGACGACTTGTCCACGTTGTCTTCACCGGGAGCAGACAGCTCTTCATGGCATCGGGTCAGTGCTCGTGGTAATGTAATGGCTGGTCTTCTGGAAAATGGGGTCTATAACGAAACAGAAATGTTTTATTCCGACAACATGGAGTCGATGAGCGATACTTCCTTCGAATCCCCGTGGATTTATCGAGAGATGTTCAAAATGAGCCCATCAGAAGGGCAGTATTTTACTTTGAAGACCCATGGAATCACGTCCAAGGCGGACATCTATTTGAACGGGATTCTCATTGCAACAAGTGACCAACAACAAGGATCCTACGGTGGCCTCCAGTACGACCTTACCGACCATATTCAAGAAGGCGACAATTGCATTCTTATTCGTGCCTTTCCAACTAATTATCTTCGTGACTTTGCCATGGGGTTCGTGGACTGGAACCCCTACCCAGCTGACAACGGCACGGGAGTCTGGCGAAACGTGGAGCTATCTCAGACCGGATCGATTTCCATGTCTCCATTTCGTATACTGACTGATTTTACGAAACCCCCTACCGAGATTGTGAATGTCACCTTCCGAACTGAACTGTTACAGGACGAGATGGCTCCGCTGCAGCTCAGATCTGCGATACATTTGATTTGAAGCCAAATGAAAAAAGGACAGTTTCGATCAAAGCTTCGATTCGGTACCCTGACATTTGGTGGCCTGCTCGCTGGGGCGGGCAACCCTTGTATACAATCCAGGCAGATACCATCATCCAGGGACCTCGAAAACTGGTGTCAGACCGTTCCAGCAGTCAACGATTTGGGATCCGACATGTATTATCAAAGTTGAACGGGTTCAATGACACTGAATTCACCGTCAATGGAGAGCCTTTCCAAGTCATTGGAGCCGGTTATGGACCAGATATCTTCATGAGATTTGATGAGGACAGAGTTGAGAAAATCTTTACTTACCTGCTAGACATGGGAATGAATACTGTTCGATTGGAGGGAAAGCAGGAGCACCCGGAACTATACGAACTAGCAGACCGCATGGGAGTGATGGTCTTGGCAGGGTGGGAATGCTGTGATAAATGGGAAGGCTGGGAAGTACGTGACCGCAATCTCATTTGAAAACCTAATGCACTGACAGTATGAGCTTAGTACAATGAGGATGCCGACGGCATCAAATGGGAGGATCCAGATTACCTCATTGCGAGAGCATCAATGTTACATGAGGTCGAAATGATGCAAGCTCATCCCTCGATGCTTGGATTCCTACTGGGCTCAGACTATTGGCCGGATGACCAAGCTACAGAAGTATACCTAGATGCTCTTCAAGGTATGGATTGGTCCAACCCAGTCATTGCATCGGCCAGCATGCGTGGTTACCCGAAGGCTCTAGGGCCGTCTGGAATGAAAATGAACGGTCCGTACGATTGGGTGCCACCGAATTATTGGTATGGCGACCAAGAAGGGGCAGCCTTTGGATTTGGATCTGAACTGGGCGCTGGAGTTGGAACCCCTGAGATGCGCAGTCTGAAGAAGTTCATGTCCGTGGACACAACCAGATGCAGAGTTGTATCACATGTCTCGTTATGACTCTCACTTTTACGATCGGTCCATTTACAACAAGGCTCTTTACTCTTGTTACGGCACACCAGTGAGCGTGGATGACTACGTTCTCAAATGTCAAATGGCGGACTATGAGGCTACGCGGGCCCAATACGAAGCTTACTCAACGAGGAAAAAATGCCACCCGACCCGCCACAGGTCTGATTTACTGGATGCTGAATAGTGCTTGGCCAAATCTGCACTGGCAGTTGTTCGACTACTACCTCAGTCCCATGGCAGCCTACTTCGGCGCAAAAGTCGGTGCACGCATGGAACATGTTGCTTACGATTACGAAAGTCGGACTGTTTGGCTCATCAAACACTCGGTCAAGAATGAAGGACACCGACAGGTTTTGATAGATGTCATTAACACACAAGGAAACAAGCTATCGGGCACCAAAGTCAACATCACTACGACCCCTCATTCAGCAAAGCCAGTGAGCTCAGTTGATGCACTCCACACAATCCAAGACGTTGCCTTTCTGCGCCTAATACTTTGTGATCCAGAGTCCGACCTGGTCATCAGTCGCGATGTCTACTGGGTCTCTCAAACTACGGATGTTTTAGACTGGTCAAAGTCTAACTTCTTCACCACCCCGGTCACAAAGTTCGCAAATTATACGAAGCTTCAATTCCTACCAGCAGCCAATATCAAGGTATTGCTGCGTCCCCAAAAGTCGACTTCTGCATATGGCTTAACTCAGGCAGAGGTCCAGTTGGAAAATGAATCCGGGGTGCCGGCATTCTTCATTCCGTTGAATGCTATTCATGCATCCGAAAATGCAGAGGTTGCACCAGTCTACTGGTGATAATTATATCACCCTTTGGCCAAAAGAGAAGCTTCGTGTGACAGTTGCGTTTCAAGGGAATTTGCAACAGACTATAATTGAAGTATCTGGTCAAAATACCGAAAAGATGACACTGAAGGGCGCGGATATGCAACAATAATGTGAAATTGAAGTTTTCGCTGAGATAGGATGGAATTACCATGTTATGATGGCAGCATCCTATAAATTGAACATTTAGCGGCGGGAAAAGGAAGTTAGTTGATATATAGGCGTGAATGAAAGATTGCATTGCAACGCCATCGCAAATGTTACGTGAACCTTCAACTAGAGCGCGGATTAAAGACGAAAAACACGCCAGTCGAAAAAGTCAAAGAAGAATACAAGACATAATACATATAAGTGATTGGAATGCGTGCCGCCCTGACCAAGTATGATCAAGAAGTCTCAGTAGTTGTCTGTAATAAACTCAACACGTGTGGCATCTTCGATCCAGAATACTCAATCCCAAGAACAGTAGGACTTTTCAGATCCTCGGAGTAAAACATGTTAAGACTCTGACCACTTGTGGTGCAGAACGAAGATGTTTTCCGAAGATCTGGAAAAGTCAAGAGCCCTTTCGCTGGTGTACTGGCCCACAGATAGTAAAGTGAGATACTTTGCAAAGCCAAAAAGCCCGTACTAAGCCTTTTCAAAAAGGATGTCCAATTGCGGCCTGGAGCCAGTGAGACATGGTATAGTGTCAGTGCACTCAAATTTCCACGAGCAATGCCAAGTAACTTATCAAGATCTGGAGCCCGCAGGCATGTTCGAAATAATGCAAGCTCGCGCAGCTTGGAGAAATTGGCACTCTCTGCGAGTTCGTGCATGAATTCAGAGGCCAAGTCATGCGAGCCAAGGTTCAGAAGAAGAGTCTGGAGGTTTGGAGCGCTGAGAACCAGCTCAAGCAAAAATCCAAAGTTGTCCAAGGTAAGGTACTGCTCCAAAGACAGCTTCTGCAAATTGCCCCAGACCAGTTTAAACTCTGGTTGACGGTAGAGAAGCTTCGGTAATCGGCGCATATCCATGATCAAGGTGCGCGAGTATTTGTTCGCGTATATGAGATGGAAGGAGGAGACAGGCAGACGAGCATCGACGACCAGGGCAAAGAAAACCGCGACGGCATCAGTGATGGTGACATGACTCATGTCCGGATGGCCCTCTGGATATCGACAAAAGATAAAGAAAGATCGGCAATTAGTCAAATTTTGAATTAGGTTGTCGCGAAGAGACCGAATTGCCTCCACCTCCAAGGGCGCTGATAATGGACCCCATGGATGCCGTTCCCAAACTAGGCCGCGACCGACACCATTGTGAAGCATGAAAGCTAAACCGTGCACGTAAGAGCGTAGCTCAGAATTTCGAGAAAGGGAGTTTATACGACGTAGACTGTCATCAGACAGGTCGGTCTTGATAGATGAGAAGAAGCGCCGCGCAAAGTGATGAAACGTCTTTTTCTGTATTTCGCGACAGACCAAACGGAGGTCTAGTAAGGTATCTCCTTCAAGGAAGCTGGCGATCAACTCCACAAGTTCGACCGCGAGAGTAGGGAAAAGGCATGAACTTCTCATTTTGGGATGATATGTGACGAGTGGAGGAATCCAAGGTGGAGAAGGGAGCTACCCCGGATTCCCGAAACAGCCTGTCAGTGACGAGGGATTACCCCTCACTGTGGCGGAATCAGCCGGAATTGATATCATTTGTATGGAAATAGTAAAGCTTTGATGTGATGTTAGTTTTCGATAGGATTCCGTATACTTTGACGAGATGATTGCCCCTTCCAAGGGTGTCCAGTTGAGGGAGATCTAGCATGCTGACTAAGCATTGGGAGATCCGAAGGGTGGAGGGGGGGGAGTTTGACCTATGAGCTTGACTGTTAGTCTTCTATGGAACTGGATATTAGGTACACCATCTCCGAGGTCTCCGATTGAAGTAGTACCAAAATAGGAAATATAGAGCTTTGAGCACTTACCTAAATATATGCCTCACGTTGAAGTTCAGCTGCAATGATCAAGTGGGGTAGTGGATCTGACAATCCCGGTCCCGGAAAATAGGGGATTCGCCCATAAATATCGTATCGTGTCCTTTAGGGTTGAACTCGTACATATATTCATCATGTCTTGTGAAGCCTGCCGTACGATTGCACCTGTTACCGTGCAGGGGTATTCCCCCAAGGGTCATTATGAGACCATTGCGGGCCTCAAAACATGTGAGTCTCCAGCTTATCTACGCATGCAATAATTGACTGTTTGTGATGAGATGTGACTGGAAACACGGACGGAAAGATGGGCATAGTCGACCTCTATGATGTCTTTGGGCTCGCCAGCCAGACCCTTCAGGGTGCTGACCTTCTCGCCGTGCGCCTCAACGCTGTGGTGTTGGTTCCTGACTTCTTCGAGGGCGATGCGCTCAAGCCGGAGTATGTTCCGGCCGATACCGAGGAAAAGAAACAGATAATCGCAGAATTTATGGCACATAAAGCGTCATTCTCGCGAAATGCGACGGTTCTTTTGGAGGCAATCCCAGAATACAAGGCTCGGTTCCCATCTGTGGGGAAATGGGGTGCCTTTGGTCTTTGCTGGGGCGGGAAGGTAGGGCTTGCAATTGGTGAAAGCTTGGAATGGAACTTTTGTTAATCACGCTTGTTTACAGGTCACAGTATTAGCCTCAGGTGCCAACAGTCCTTTTGCTGCCTCGGGACAGGTGCATCCAGGGTATGTAATTTGCTCCTCGCTTTTACGCTTTCACATTTGACAGGCAGTTGACGAGAGATTGATGAGTAACAGACGCATGGATGTGGCTGATGCTGCCCCCCTTTCCATTCCGCACATTATTTTGGCATCGAAAGACGAGCCTGCTGATGCAGTCACTGGCTACGCCCGAGTTATCGAAAGCAATGAGTCAGGTGGACATGTTGAGACATACTCTACCATGTGGCACGGATGGATGGGTGCTCGTGCGGACTTGGATGGAGAGGAGAGTCGAGCTGAATACACACGAGGGTGAGAGACTTTGAATTTTACATTGACATTCAAGTGATTGCTAACTGTCTTCAGATATTCTCAATTAGCTGACTTTTTCGAGAAGAACCTTCAGTAGATGTGACGCGGTGATTGCACTTGTAATTATTGGAAGCATGGGAATTATTGGCATCTCAGCCTGGGCATTGTCCTATAGTACAAGTATTTCCTAAGGGAGAATCTTACTGCGAATGTGGCATTGTTTCCATATCCATCAATAATCCAGTAAAGTTAGAGGAGGACCACAATGTGACACCTGCAAGTAAAATACGATCTGAGACATGATATTGCAAAAACAAGGGTCAATCCCAGTCCTATTCTCTTATGTATGAAATGCACTTGAAATTGATATAGAAATTGAGATTTATACCTTAAACAGTAATCGTGGCATTTTTAGCTCAGCGCAAGCTCTACTCTATAAGTTATGGTGGCCCACTTCTATCCCGGTCCCGGCCCGCCCCCGGCACAAAAAGGCCCATTGGGCTTGATATAAAAAATATAGTCAGTATCGAATTTGAAATATGTGCTCTATCTTCGTATCATGCAAGAGACTGGTGTAACGGAGAAGCGACCGCCCCTGGTGGCTAACGAGGCTAATACTGAGAACAACACCTCTCAAACCAACCAGCCAGGCTCAGGAGTCGACTTGGAGGTCCAAACGGAAAATGGATCCTTACCTCCCTACAGCATTCTTTCAAATGGCGAAAAGGCTTTTGTGACTGCGGCGGGCTCATTTGCGGCCCTCATTTCACCACTTTCGAGCAGCATCTACCTACCGGCACTTGACTCTCTCTCCAGGGATATGAATGTCTCTGTTTCACTGATCTACCTAACTATCACCACATATTTGGTAATTCAAGTCAACACGTGCAACAATATTGTGACTGACCAATTATAGATTTTTCAAGGACTTGCACCCTCATTCATCGGCAGCTTTTCAGACATCCATGGTCGACGTCCCGCATACATCATCTCCTTTACAATATACCTTGGAGCCAATATTGGCCTTGCATTACAGAACAACTATGTCGCCCTGATGATTTTGCGTTGCGTCCAATCCTCGGGCAGTAGTGGGACTGTTGCATTAGGCAGCGCTGTCATGGCCGATCTTTCGACTCGTGCCGAGAGAGGAAAATATATTGGATACGCAGGCATTGGTATCGCGCTGGGACCGACACTGGGCCCTGTCATAGGCGGACTTTTGGATCATTATTTGGGATGGAGGTCGATCTTTTGGTTCCTGGTCATTATGTCGGGTGTTTGCTTTGTTGTGATTCTTATTGCTTTCCCCGAGACATGTCGAGCTGTCGTGGGAAATGGATCTGTACCACCGGCGTCGTGGAATCGCCCGTTTTGGGCGTTTTGTGTACGGCGCTCTCGATTTTGCGATGAACAGGGAACCGCCGACTACACCACCATTCAGCAACTGAAGCAGCGTCCCAACCCGATCTCGGCTCTTTTGCTAGCCACACAAAAAGAGACAGGGTTGGTCCTCATATACGGTGCACTATTATATGCAGGCTATATGGCCGTGATCAGCACCCTGTCGACTCAGTTGACCAGTCGTTTTGGATTCAACTCCATCCAAGTCGGATTGTGCTATCTTCCCATGGGCATGGGAAGTATCAGCTCTCGCTGGTTAGTTGGCCGATTGTTGGACTGGAACTTCCGCCGTGAAGCACGGCTTCAAGGCATGACTATCCAGAAAAATCGACAGCAGGAGATTGAAAACTTCAACATTGAACGGGCTCGACTAGCAATAACGATCCCATTAATATATTTTGCCAGTCTCTGCATTATAGCCTACGGCTGGGTGATGCAGTATCGAACTGCTCTACCTGGCCCTCTCGTGATGTTATTTTTCACTGGTCTCACGACTACAAGTGCATTCAACACACTGCATACGCTGGTTGTGGACATCCACTACCAAAGCGCGGCAACTGCTGCGGCAGCTAGTAATCTCTTTCGTTGCTTGCTGGGTGCTGGGGCAACAGCAGTGGCATCACCTCTCATCGGGGCAATCGGGATTGGGTGGACAGCAACGTTTATTGCTGGTCTTTGGGCGCTTGGAAGCTCTGCTTTGTGGATTGTTTTCCAGCAGGGATATTGTTGGAGACAGGAGCTTGCCAACAAGGAGCAGCGAAAGCTTGACCAATCCACCCCGTAAGTGGCTATCTCTTTTTTTACAATAGCAATAGATGTTAGATTGTGCCTGCAGAAGTGTATGACCCAAGTTAATCAAAGTCTCCAGGTAATGTTGATTAGAACCTCTTGTCTCCTGTAATGTTTTACTTGACCATATGTGGTACTTCATACATGTGCCTGTATGTGGCGATATAGGTTAGATTCCATTTTAGTTGTGTGGATGCCTGACTGTCAAGATGACATGCGACGGAGTTATCATATATGTATGACCGCTTCTTAGAGATATCGAAAAGCTCCAAGGTACATGAATCTAGAAGAAGCGCCCGGAGTGAAATGTTCAATAGACGCCGATACTCGGCGCCAAAATCTCTGCCAACGGTAAAGAAAACCAAACTAAAGCAATGATCAGAATGTAGGGAAAGGAAAAAACCGAAGATAAACAGGAGGATTAGATTTGCCCGGGATCCGATATGTGCCTGATCGACAATCAAAGAATTGCCTATATACACGATCAACACGACACTAAAAGCTTGATTGAGCTTGGCGGACTCCACTACTCGTTCGCCGCGCGATTCCGAAAAGTGCAATCTTGGAACCCCACAATGAAAGAGTTGACGACGCTAGCGCCGAGGATTACGCATGCCCCTGACGCTATATTTAAATCGCCATGTGTAGTTACGAAAATGGCTCTACCTGGGATTTTCTCGCCTATTTGATTCTTTTTTCTCTTCTTTTCTCGCTAGGCTTCTTGTTCACAATTGTCTTTTGTTTTACTCCTATGGACCTCGTCTGATTGGTCGACTACCTTTATATGGGTTATATATCATCTTCACAAAATGCATTGGTTTAGGGCTTTCTCTTGTCGGGGCTTTCTCGCCACTCTGCTACTGTCTAACGTGGCACATGCTATCAATTTCGACATCAGCGATGAACGTACGTTGGCCTGGGCATCTGCGGCGATATCATGCAAAGAGCGAGCTGACATTTCGATTTATTAGAGTCTATCAAAGATGCGGCGAGTACTTCGGTTTATTCCATGATGACCTGGTATTATGGCAATGAAACCGGTCAAATTCCCGGAGCATTTCCCGATAAATGGTGGGAGGGATCTGCTCTCTTCCTTGCACTCCTCCAATACTGGCACTTCACCGGCGACACTACCTATAACTCGGAACTTAGTATTGGTCTGCAATGGCAATCAGGCGATGGCGGAGACTATATGCCAAGCAACTACAGCTCTTACCTGGTGAGGCATCCTAGATCACTGAAGTGTTAAAAGTGTCTAATACGCTTTCAAGGGAAATGACGATCAAATGTTTTGGGGCCTTGCAGCTATGACAGCTGCCGAATACGGATTTCCGGACCGCTCAACTGGGTTCTCTTGGCTTTCACTAGCACAGGGTGTATTCAATACCCAGGTCAAAAGATGGGATACGTCCTCATGTGGGGGTGGCTTGCGCTGGCAAATTTGGCCATACCAGAGTGGCTACGGAATGAAAAATTCTATTTCCAATGGTGGCTTATTCCAATTATCTGCACGCTTAGCTCGATATACCGGGGATGCGATTTATCTCCAGTGGGCTAACAAGATTTGGGATTGGTCGGTCTCATCACCTCTCCTGAGTAACACGACATGGAATGTCGCCGATTCCACTAACGTCGACAATGATTGTGCAACCCAGGGCAATGCTCAGTGGACATATAACTACGGCACGTACTTAGCGGGCGCGGCCTATATGTATAACTATGTAAGAAATCTTTCTATCTATTGGAACCCATCCCCATGATCTTCTATCACCAGAGATTCGATATTCTTATCAAATCTTTTTTACTGATTCAAGCTTTTCCATAGACAAACGGAACCACACAAGATCAATGGCAGACCGCGGTCAATGGGCTTTTAAACAAAACCTTCGAAACATTCTTCCTCACAGGCAATATCATTGAAGACTTCAACTGCGAGCCCTCGGAGACCTGCAACGACAATGAAATTCTGTTCAAAGGACTCACCTCCTCGTGGCTAGCGTTGACTGCTGTGCTAGTCCCGTCAACGTTTGATAGTGTTTTAGCAAAGCTGCAAACCTCCGGTGCAGCCGCCGCCGCATCCTGCACTGGCCATAACAATGGTACCTGTGGTGTTAGGTGGTATAAGTCAGAATACGATGGTTGGCTTGGAATGGAAGAAGAAATCAGCGCCACGAACGTATTTCTCGCCAACATGATTAATTTCAATAAGACCGCCCCGGTCACTTCGACAACTGGCGGAAACAGCACCAGTAATCCTACGGCTGGTGAAGACGACAGTAATGCGTCGAGTGGAAAGATAACGGTCATTACAACGGGTGACCGGGCAGGTGCTGGCATACTTACAGCTGTCTTCGTGGCTGGTTGGATTGGCCTGATGGGCTTCATGGTAGTCGGTGGCTAATACTGCGGGCATATGTGCATCTATACTTGTGGAGTTCAGGCTACTCGGCGTTTAACGGATATACACTATGCTTTTCATTCAAGACTTGATCGTCCTATCATAGTGGATTAAAGCTCATTCACTGGAATCGCGGTTCACTGCAAGAAACAGCGCGACCAAATATAATTTCTTCTGTAACTCACAGAAGCTCACGGTTTGATCACGTATAGTCTCAACTTTGCATGCGTTAGAATTCGATAGGCTACTACAGAGGCAAGGTAAAAATAGGCCAACTACAATGCAATGATCGCAAAAGTGTTGTGTTCGACTGATGATACATGGCTTTATAGGAAGACATCGGATTGAATCTGGGATACCTTTGGGGATATTGGCTAGTTCCCATAGTGAGGAGGAGTGGCCAGCTTATCGGTTCTTCAGAGAATCACCTCCGAGGAAGGAGGATGAGAGTCCAAAAATGCATATAATGTTTAAAAAATCCAAGCAATGACGGGTAATAGAAGTCGCGATCTTCGGAATCAGGTGGCCACCGAGGAGATTCGGGTTTACCGTGACGGCCTCAGGTACCGTTCCGACGGGTCAGGAGCATAGGGGACTGGCGATATTTGATTTATGAAATCATCAAACAGAAATTCTCATGCATGGCAGTCATACAACCAAGTGCATGCTGCAAGGGGTGCGAAACAAGAAGATTTCAATTTATCCAATATATTGTAGAAGATGTCTCACAGGCATTGGTGCGATAAGCGACCTATACCAAAGCTCTGCTACACAAGTAAAAGTTATATGTACAGCAATCCCCCAAGGGATGCCTAATAGCCAACTTGGTCGGCGGACACGTCCTCAATGTGCTGGCGAGCCTGGTACTTGGCCTTCTCCCGGTCAATGAAATCCAGACCCCTGGACTCGACCTCGCGATCGATAAAGGCGCCGGCAAATCCAGCCATAATCTCCTTGGCTTTCTCGTGGCTCTGCGGCTGGCCTATAAGGAAAAAAAAAAGTCAGAATCCCGTCTCATGGGTCCTTGCACGGCCGCAGGATTCATATGCGTACCGTTTCTGTCGCAGTGCTCCTCGTAAGCCTTGGCTGCCTCGTAGCTTGCAGCACCGGCGATCAGCTCATGGACGAAGGAAGGATCGTGCTCCCGGGGCTCAGAGTTGTTCCACTGCTGGTGGTAGTCCTGCTGCGGGGAATCGTCTAGATAAAGTAGCCAAGCCTTTAGTGACAGTCTTGGCAAGGGATGATCGTAATGCAATGTACACCCAAAGGAATAAAACATAAATTCATCACTCACCACTGAACCAGCCCATTGTGAAGATATTGTAGAAGGTAGAAGTAGGTGGAAATAAGATGTAAACTTGATGGAAAAGGGGAAGAAGAAAAGGGAAGAAGAGGGGTACACAGGCATATATATTTCGCACGAATCGTCCAATTTGTCCTTAAGCGGGGTCTCAACTCACAGTGGGTCAGACAGGAGAGAAGGGCAAATGAAACACTTGAAATAGGGGCACTCAGTGATTGAGCCGGTCAAAAACACGTAAAAAACCGTGGAACTTCGTGGCTTGTCACTAATGTACTCTATCACTGACTTCGTTGATAAAAGCACCTCTGTTCTGAGTTGTAAGGAAAGGGAGTGGACCCCGCTGGAAGTGGCGGTGTCGAAGCGCAAAAATCAAGAATGAGAAACACGAAGGATGCCCATAGTATTCTACAGTACTTCAAACATGTTGACGGTAAGATGGCCACCTGATGTTGAGAGCCCATCGTACACCTATACATAACTTACCCAAATCTTCGTTATCATGATACGGCAAACATCTCACAACCGACCGCCGAGCGATACCATTGGTCAAGCTTGTGCTTACTTCCAAGGGGTTGAACTTTAATTATCGGAGGAAAGCATGCATGATGGGAACAGGACCCCAGAAAGGAGGTCTATCTCGAGGGCTGACGCTTCAAGCTGAGGATCTATGGCGGACGTTATGTGCATCCCAAGGCTGGCTACTGCCACCTAACCATAATGGGGTCTTGTAATCCCAATCCATGATTCACACGCCTCTAACGAGAAGCCTGTAAAGCTTTAAAACAATGGGCAACAGCATGATAAGCAACCCTGGTCTTCTTCGGTCTTCTCGGAAGACTCTCTTTTCTCAAAATTATACTCCATCGACTCTGTTAACAGATTGGGATCATCAAGGTAGCTATCCCGAAATAGGCCGATTGTACGAATCTCCAAGCCGAATTCACCATGTTGGTCCCCAAAGAAACTAATTAGTTAGCACCTATATCTTCCCAGCGAGATCTCCAAATCTCACCTTCTGGCCATGACCCGAAATCTCCTGATGCGTGACAAGTCCAAGGACCTCGCATCTTCCACCTGCCTCCCTCGATATGTTGCTCTCAGATCCTTCCAGTGTATGCGCACAGTTGTCCTAACAGAGCTGCCGCAAAAGTCATATTCCCAGACCAAAGCACTTTGTTCACGACCATCTCGTCTTTGCTCTGGGATTTCGTCTGTCAAGGAGAAGGTGTAGCGTTTCCGGTCCGATGGAACGACATCGAGTTCAATGCCATCATTTCCAGTGAGGTCCCAAATTTCGTCTTGTCCAACCGTGCGTTGAGAGGCAAATCCGGCACCGCGAAGGGTTTCGATGTCGAGGTTGCCGCGGAAGAAAACCCCATTTGTGGAAGGGACGAGTTCTGACACAGATGATCCGCCGCGAACGCGATCGTCAGAGTCGGTCCATCTATTGAGATCCCAGTTCGGACCGAAGAGAAGTTTGGTAGTATTCATAGTAGTATTGAGGGATTGAGTGATGGTGGGGAGAGAAACTGTCACGATCTGTACTGTATCCGGCCAATTGGAGATATCAATGACTCTGTATTGTATCACCCCTATTTCCTGCTATTTATGAGGCATTTCTAATTACATGACTAACCTCCGGATATACTGTATACCCGGAAGCCATTCGGGTCAACTGTAGACCCGGTTTCATGCAGTATTCGTAAGATATTTGCGACAGAAACTGAGACATCAAATCGAAAGCGGTATGACGTCGACTAAACAAACACAATCAAACATCCCCAACATCCTCAACGTCCTATTGTTTTGGTGAACGGAATGGTCCTTTTGATGTGGAGATAGCCATTTGTATTACCCGACTGAAGCCTTGCTTGATGTTAAAAAAGAAAATGCGGCGGGGTGACTGCCATAGAACCAAATTTGTGATCACACGAAGTACATCGTGCAGAAATTAGCGTGAGGGTATCTTCATTACTTGTAATATTTTCATTATCAAACATCATAGGACTTTTTTTCAACATCGTAGACTGACGAGCATGCCAGATTACTTCTTTCCCGTAGCCAGGGTCCGTAAACCCTGAACAGTACAGGGATAGGGATCATGATGACAGCGATGCACCCGAGCATAGTTCCAGCCCACTGCACCCCCAAATTCTGCATCATTTGTCTGGAGAATAGCGGAAAAGCGCACCCTATGGCCGACCGTAGAATTGTATTGGCGGCGATGGTGGATGCAGCTCTATTGGTTTAGTTAGTGAATATCCTATATGGCGATTGGGGCAATGATAACGGATCATACAGGGAAGGATAGCAGTCAACGATGTAGTTGAAGCATTGCAAGAAAATCAGAAAAATTCCCGCTCCGGTAAGAACTCCTGAACTCACAGGGGCAATCCAGTGAATCGAGGTTGTGTATCCGGTCCAGCCGAACCTATTGTGGGCGTCGAGTTAGTGATCAAGACATCCGTCTGCAACATTTCTAGGATAACTTACCAAAACATCCCACCAGCAAATGCAACAGCTCCCAAAATAGCTGAAGGGAGACGCCATTCAGGAATAGGTCTGTCACCATTGGCTGCCAGCTTTCTGGCATAAGATCCCTGTATTAAGAGAACGAAAATACCACCAAGAAGCTCCCCTAGGATAAGGCCAATAAATGCTAATCCACCGACACCCATATTCATGCCATATACCCCTTGGAAGACAACAGGGTATGCACCCAAAAGAGCATAGATGAGGCCATAGATGAATGAGATGTAGAGTGATATAAGAAGCAGAATGGGTTCCGTAATCAACATCACAATTGGTCTCGCGAAGTTGTTTCTAACAAGCTCTTTGAAATCCACCTCGACTTCGTCTTGCTTTGCGTGAATGCCCCAGTTGTGGGTCTGGCGGCGTAGGGTAGCCGCCTTACGCACAAGGATAACAGGTGCATAAGACTCATCGAGAAAGACGACGACTAAGCCAAAGCCTAGGAAGACCATAATTGCTGAGATGTACATTGTCCACCGCCATCCTAGAGAGCTCATTGCAATGAAGCCACCCACAAAAGGTGCTGCAAATGGCCCAATAAAGACTGCCATGCAGAAGATCGACATAACGACTCCCCGTTGAGCATTGTTAAACAAGTCTGCAAAAACCGCGGGAACGATCGAAATTGGACTAGCTGCGAAGAGACCAGCAAAGAACCGGCAGATCATAATGGTCTGGATGTCTTTGCCGACCGCACATGCTACCGTGAAGATGCCACAGCCAAAAAGTCCCACTGATAGTGGCCAGCGCCTCCCAATCAGTTCAGATGCTGGCGCCCAGATTGTAGGACCGGCAGCGAACCCGAGAACGTAAAGTGTTACTCCAAGAGAGCCAACCTCGGTGCTGGCGTGAAACTCTTGACTGATACCCGAGATAGCGGCCGAGAACACAGCGCTGGCAAATGAGCCGGCAAACGTACCGTAGCACAATATGCAAACCAGGGATATCCTATTCAATCGATCAGACAAGGCCTCTTCGTAAATAGCTGTGCACAATATAGGCACGTACCGTCTCAGCATAGACCAGTTATATGGGTGCAATGGATCATTCGCGCCATCAAATTCCACCACGTAGGCCTCGGAGTCTGGGAGTACTGGTGGGTATTCTTTGCTGGCGCCCATCGGTAGCCATTTTTCACGGGGGATCGGTCCTTTTGTGGAGCCAACGGTAGTCTTTTGTTGAAGTCGGTAGGTGTTGATACGGGTGAGTTCAAGAGAATCGATATGATCGACTGTGTCGTCAGAATCGCTGCGAGAGTCGTGGGTGAAATCGAGGCTTGGCTCATATCTCTCATGAGATGTATTGGCGTAATCCATTTTAGTACTTCACTGTCATAGTACAACTTGCGTGAAAGGAGGGCTCTGTTGGATAATACATGGTCCACAACGGAGGGGGCATGAAGTATCTATATGTCCCATGCTCCTAAGCCCCTCTCAGTGTTTCTTGCCCTTTTCTTTCCTCTTCTTCCTCGGAGCATTTCTGTTTGATCCACTATTTTTATCATAAAATGGGCCCTGGATCTTTCACACTGGCCACAACGAAGCAAGAAACTGCTATAAGAAGATCCATACCTTTCCGCTGTGGCTGCTAGTGAATGCCGAGATCCACTGTGCAGCCACAGTGCCCAGACATGGAAGTGAGCCGACCAGTTAGATGTCGTGTTTAACTCGGTTATGGTCGGGGATGTGGCTAGGGAACGTTACCGAGGAGAGCCGACCATACCCGTTATCAGACTTGTTTCAGGTCCGATCCCAAGACAGAGAAAATTTTTGTATTAATGTGCGTGCCGATGTCTGGGTGCCGGTTTTTTCTTCTGCCCGATATACAATGCGGAACCGATTGCATGCTTTGACGTATCTGTGCCGAATGTAAGCCGAGCGGACCTAACCGTTTCCGTCGCCCGTATAATTGCATGTGCGCCTGATCCTGAACATGACTGCGGGCCGAGTTGTTGGCAATGGACTTGGAAATTCCTTTGTACAATCAATCTGAAGGTGGCATTCAATTCATCGACCGATTTTCCTCTCGTAGATTCAATTCCTTTCCATATGCCTTTATTGGTACCTATCTGTCTATAATCCCTGCTATTGACTCACATTGGGAAGGCTCATTTAATTTTCCTCATCGAGTAGCGTTTCACAAAGATCTTTCAGCGTCCAGCCCGCCCATTCGAAGTCACTCTCCTCGAGATAGATTTGCCCACTCAACCGAACCCACCAAGACCCCTGGAAAGGAAAGACTGGCATGAATGTTTTGAATCTCCGAATCATGGTCTGCTGCATCCAATCTGTAACTGTGATACTCGGAGCTCCAGCCGTTCTGATCATACTCTCATCTCCAGAAGTAGGCTTTGTCAAAGGGAGGAGGATGTTAACCATACAGCACTCCGTCAAGCTGTGGGAAACATTGCCTAGGACCTTAGTCCCTAGGATTTCAGCGACTCTTTGGCCACCTTTGCGAGAAAGCTGAATACAATACTGCCGAATTTTGTCCTCCCCACCGCAAACTGTCTGTCTCCACTGAATGGCTTCAGGCACCGTCAGGAAAGAAACACTGTCAGTGGTTCCCACAAAATCAAAATTGGAGACGAAGTCTGTTGCCTTGACGCATGAGCTTCCTTGGGACCGTGCAATAAACCCGTGGCTCGTTGGCAGAATGCTTCGGATCATGGTTTGGTTGCGCTCAGGAACATAGAACACAGCACAACTGCGAGGAGTGAAAAGCCACTTATGACAGTTACTGACCAGGAAGTCTGGGTCTAATTTTGACAAATTAAGATCGATCTGTCCGATTCCATGTGCACCGTCGATCAAACTTAGTACTTCCTCTGCGCGACAGACCGCGGTGAGCTCGGCAAATGGGAGTCGGAGCCTGGGGTTTGAGGCAATAGTATCGAATATGGCAATACGCGGGTGGTTGCCTTCCAAGCGCGAAGACTTTACTGCTTCTTTGAAAGGTTATAACGATCTCAGAGTCGTCGACCGGGTATGTAAACCCAACCTGTCGGGTGCGGACCTTGTTGCCACTGGCCTCACAGACGTATTGTGCTGTTTTCGCACAAGCCCCATATATCACATCCAGCTGAAGGATCTCGTCTCTTCCGTCGCTATTCCATACTATGTTCCGCAGAACTGTGTTGACACCGGTGGTCGCATTCGGAACGAAAACGATTGTGGACTCAGGTACACCAAGAAAGCTGCTCATAGCAGCCCGAGAGTCGTCCAGAAGTTGAGGGAAGCGGTACTTGATAAAAGGACACGGAGTTGCCTCGCATTCCTCACGTAGCTCGTTTGCTCGGTTGCGAATCACGGTTGGCGATGCTCCAAAAGACCCTGGCACCATGAGCAGGTATGTGGGTATATAAAATGAAGGACTTACCATGATTCAGATTTCGATAACCCGGAGCGAACGAGAAATGCTGACGCATTTCGTGTCCGAATTTCAGCTCATCTTGGCAGAGGGACATCTCGAAAGATACGAGCTGGTATTCAGTCAGATACAGCGAGTCAAATAGGAAATGAAGCGTGACGACCAATTTCCTTTTCTTGCAACCCCCACTCGATCTTGACTCAAATACCACCAAAGAATACAACTCTAGCAAAGCCTAGAAGGCTTAGGCCTTGCAGTGGACTCCGGACATCCCTGCGATACAATCACTCTGCCGATCAACCACTGAAAGGGGGGAACTGGAGAGATATGACCCGCCAAGTGGATAGTTTTCCGACCTGAGAATTTCCCTTTCCAGAAAAATAACCCCAGACTAACCCTCGGCGTAGGAAGCGACTCGCCTGTCCCCCATGTTTACCCCACGCCTGTAGCAAGGCCTGTGCGTTTCTATACAAATGGGGATGCGGAAGCTCGTCCATTGTCACAGATACAAGGTTTACCATGGCAGCACAGGAAATGATAAATCAACAGGATATCGAGGTGGGCGATAAGGATTTCAGCTCTCAACGTTCTGGACCGGGAATGGAGAAGGGTGCAACAGCGCCAACGGAGGTTGGCACCCTACAACGACGACTGAAGTCTCGACATATTCAATTTCTTGCTCTATCCGGGGCTATTGGGACAGGGCTCTTTGTGGGTACAGGCCAGGTTCTTTCACTAGCTGGGCCATTGTCTATGGTGCTTGCCTATCTCATTACGGGCTTCAACCTTTACGCGGTCATTAACAGTATGGGTGAAATGGCGACTTGGCTCCCTCTTCCCGGTGCAGTCCCCGTATATGCATCTCGATTTGTTGATGAAGCCTTGGGGTTTACTTTGGGATGGAATTATTGGTACCAATTTGCTATTGGCGTTCCAATCGAGATCAGCGCAGCTGCCCTTGTCATCGACTACTGGCCCAGCTACATTTCTTCTGCAGTGTGGATCACTGTGCTTTATGTGGCTATCATTGCCGTTAATAGCCTCCCTGTTCGGGTATATGGTGAAGTGGAGTTTGTCCTTGGATCGATCAAACTTACCACCATTGTGGGATTGATGTTGCTCATGCTTATTATCACACTCGGTGGCGCACCAACGCATGACCGTATAGGTTTCCGCTACTGGGAAAGTCCGGGTCCAATGAATGAATACCTAGAAACTGGTTCATTAGGCCGTTTTCTAGCATTCTGGAAAGTTTTCATACAGGCTACATTTAGCTACGGCGGCAGCGAAATGGTTGTCGTCGCAGCGGGAGAGACTGAAAACCCTCGGCGCAACATTCCAAAGGCGGTCCGTCGTGTCTTCTGGCGCATTGCTATTTTCTATGTCGGAAGCGTCTTCTTAGTGGGTCTATGCGTCTCATCTAAAGATAATCGACTGCTCAACGCTATTGGCACGGGCGCTGCAGGCGTTGGGGCAAGCCCTTTCGTCATTGCTATCGAGAATGGGGGTATCTTGGTGCTCCCTTCAATCATCAACGCTGTTGTGCTCACTTCTGCGTTGTCCGCTGGTAATTCTTTCTTTTATGCGTCCACCCGAATACTTTACTCCACGGCACTGGATGGGAAGGCGCCTCGGTTCCTTCGATTCGAAAGATTCGGGGTTCCATACGCATGTGTTGCTGTCACTGCAGCACTGAGCTTGCTTGTCTATCTGAATGCCTCATCTAGCTCTGCCGAGGTGTTCTTTTGGATTAGCAATTTGAGCTCTGTCAGTACGCTGATTGTGTGGACCTCTATTGCCGTAACTTATATTCGCTTCCATCGAGGGCTGAAATACCATGGCATACCACGCTCCTCACTCCCTTTCCAGTCTCCTTTCCAACCTTTCATGGCCTATTTTGCCATGATATTCTCCTCCACTGTGGCATTTTTCAACGGCTTCGATGCATTCTTCCCTGGCCACTTCAGCGCGAAGAGCTTTATTCCCCCTTATATTGATATTCCCATCTTTGTCATGCTCTTTTTGGGATACAAATTCATCAAGAGAACAAGGATTGTTAGGATAGAAGACATGGACCTCCTATCTGGCAAGGAAGAGGCCGATGAGCTGGAATCAATGTGGGAAGAACCCAAGCCTCGCAATTTTCTCGGTAAGTTTACATTGAGAATTCTCTGCGACTGACCGAAACCTCTGACCTAAAATTTTGAAACAGAGCGGATGTGGTTTTGGATTGCATAAGCTAAACAGATCGGATGTAAGGAAGGGAATACATAATATCATATAGCACATTTTTGGAAAAGAACAGTGGCAAAATCCAACCTTATTAGCATCTTCTCCGTATTTATATCATGGCCCAGGATTCCCCAAGGAAGCTATTCGGACCCTTTCTCCATCTATCTAACCGTAATATGTAAGGCGTAGTAATTGTATTTCCCGCGCATTATTTGGTAAAACATGCATTACTTGGCAATGCTAATGCATATCTGGCTGTTGTTTCGTTGGGTGGAGGGCAAGCAAATAAGTTGGGCAGGTGGTGTTGTTGATATATGGTCTTTGTCCTCTTTGGTCTAGTCAATACTGATAATAAGAAGTAAAAGTCATATATATTGACTGAAATTAATTTCACACAGTCAGTATCAGGCGATAGAATGTCCAAGTAACGAGGCAAGAGCCATATAGCACCAAGGACACTCATGATTATCTCGAGAATTTAGTCCTCATTCCAACGAAAGGCTGCAGAGGCACTTTGCAATGTTCAGCTCATCAGGTTACTCGGCGAGCTTAGAAGCTGCAAGAAGCAAAATTGGCACGAAAATAGGTCCAATTTACGGCAGTCATATGTATATACATGTATCTCTCCGTTTTGGGTCATGTAATTTCTCTGGCACAACATTGCCAAACACTACTTTTCTATCTAATCCAAGTTGTGATAGCATGAAATTCGTATATTTATTGTCCCTCCTCGGAAGGCTTTACATCATACTCTACGTCTGTTCTAATAATATACTTAGCACCCTTCCTTACCCCCGTCCCTTCATGTAATAAGGCCCCGTTTGCCTCGCCGTGCGGGAATATGGCAACGGATCCCATCACAGGTCGTACGGGGTATGCGTTGAGTGTTCCCTCACGCGCGGCTGGCATGAAGAAGGTAGTCTCTCCGCCTTCGAACTCGTCGTTAAGATATAGCAAAAATGTATACATAGAACTCTGCTTTCGGTCTTCGGGCGACGAGTCGTACACGTATGTGTCGTCCGGGAGGATACCAGATGGTGGCCAAGCTCCGTCAATGTGGCACCGGTACTCGGCACCGGGGACATATCTGTATACCCGGAAGCGTCGATTGATGCCTCGTACTAAGCGGCCGTTAATCGAGGGCGGCACATAAGGGGAGATGCGGTCCCAAAGCATGTCGTGGAAAGTAGTGTCGATAATCCAGTAGAAGTTGTGAGCCAAGATGCTCACGTCGCCGTCTTCGCGCAAAGGCGCATCGGGTAGGAAATTGACGGACTCGCCAGCTGCAATGATCGCCTTACACTCCGTGGGGGAGAGGACATCCATAGCCAGGCCGAGGCCAGGAACGGCAGGATGCGGGTGGTATGTTATAGAGGGACCCACGGGAGCCAACGGGATAGCATTAGGTTCTGTTGTATAGAGGATTGCAGGATGGTGGTTCGGAGGTTTGCGAAGTGTGCCAGGAATATGTTCGATGACGCGGAGAGCGGTCGGAGATTTCGGGGCCTCGGCTAGGATAGATTTGTCGAGAACTGAGGCGTAGACCTGTAGTGGTGCGGTCGACGGCCGGAGGTCCCAAATAGAGTGAAAGGCAATCGGGGAGGGTGAGCTGGAGGCGTTCGAGCTGGTGTCGATCGGTGTACTAACGCGCAGTATGGCATCAAGAACGCCGAGTAGTTCCATGTCTCTTGCGCTACGGCTAGGGGGATTATAATCGCGTGCTTTCGGCTGTGTTGAGAGCCCGCTCACAACGTCCAGATCTCGTACCCAGCGACACAAGGCTCCGATCTTAGGCTTTTCACCCCTAATTCTCATTTCGGCAAGCAAAATTTTGGCCTCCATGTATTTCTCGTCGGCCAGGGCACCGGTTATACGTGCTGTGAGGTTTGCACCCTCTATCAAGCAATCAGTTACAGCCATCGATTAGAGACAGAAAGATAGCGCACCAGCTGTATTAAGACCGGTAGTGCAAGCCTGACGAAAGTCATAGACAGCAACTCGAAGATCTTTGCAAGCCTTTGACTTGGTCAGGGTAGGGTATTCTGCGAGGGCCGTGAGTGTCTCGATGGTGATGTCGAGATCCTCGTCTGAGACGACTGTTTTAAGGTGTTTGGGCTCGAGGGTTGCGCCATCAGGAGGGGGGGTCAAGGTGGAGACAGGCTTGTGCAATTTTTGTGGAAGGTCGACTTGTGCATTGCGCTTACGCTTCGCAGCTTTAGACTTAGCCATTGTGTCTGATGGTTGATAGTTGATGCAGGTGGGGATTGAGGGTTTTCGCGAATCGCGCCGGAAAATCAAAATTGCGGTCATTCGGTGTTTGCCACCAGGACTCGACGGCTTTTGTTCTATGAAGTTTGTCAACTTCTATTAATCACTCTGTCCCAAGAATAATTCACTAATTGATATTTTACAAGGTGTCGATCTACTATGAGTGGAAACTAGTTTATTATATATTATAAGCAAGGCCCGTGAATGGGCATCTTCTTTGGACTATGTACTTTTGTTGTATGTATCCTATTCAATCGAGAGTCAATGAGAGCTTTACTTTCCATACTTTATAAGCCTGCTACTTATTCATAATGATTTGCGACCTTCAGACCCTTGAACTCAAACGATGTGTTCTCCCTCTTGTCGATCACCTTCTTATAGTGCACATCCCGAACCCGAGCGCGTACATATTCCGTTCCTGTGGCAGCATGTTTGTTCGGGTCTTTGTCGTCTTCGGTAAGTAGGCCAAGGCGATCCAGCACGGGCGAGGGTACTGTCTTCATTATCGTATGATCCCCGGGTCGACAGAAATAGAGCAACCCAAGACGAGGAATGTTGATCTGATCCCTAGGAGGTGTGACCACACGATGGATCGTGGATTTCAAAAATCCTTTTGCTCTGAGTTAGCGAGACACTCTTTTGAAAATCGATTAGACACTTACCATTGGTAAGGAAGGATAAAGTGTCGGCAACATTGCATGTAATCCCACCCTCAACAGGCTTCACGTATTTCCATACCCCTTCTGTCGTTCGGATCTGCAAGCCAGCAACATGCTGCGAGAACAATAGGGTCAGGCTACCAAAGTCGGTGTGGCCGCCCTTGGTATAGGACTGGGCTTTGTCCCATTCTTCCTGAGTCCGGGTGTTATAGATCATGTATCGCAAGTGATCATCGGATCGCTTGTCATAGCCATGGGCATTGACCAAGTAGTCTTCTGGTAGTTCCAGAATAATTGCCATCAAGACAAATAACTTTCGAATGACTTGATGAAAAAGGTCTCGATGAAACCTGGCAATCTCATCATAGTTTTGACGAACGATCCTGTGTCTCGGAATGTCCTCCCATTCGGGGATCGCTTTAGGAATATTGAGCTGAACGAGTTAGCTATGTTCAACCCGTACCTTAGACAATGATGAATATACCATTTCGACGTTATCCTTTACTCCGGTATCTCCAATCCATCTTTCATTCTCACGGTAGCCGAAATACTCGCCCTCGGCAAAGTTGCAGGCGAAGCTTCGCTTCTCTTCCAGCGGCTCTTGGAAGAAGGCATTACCGATGCTGAATTGGCGCATGACGCGTTCATCCTCAATTCCATGTCCAACAACTACCCAAAAGCCGACTTGTGTAACGGCGTCGTACAGTTGCTTTGCGAGCTCTTGCTTCCTGCCGGGCTCGTCGAAGCGAGATAGATCGATTTCAACCAGTGGAGCCCAATCAATGTTCTCTCTCGTATGCGCAGGACGGCTCCATGGTTTAATTGTCACTTTTTCGGAAGAAAATTGCTCTTTTATAGCGGACGGAGCCATCTTTGCTTGAATATAGACCGCGACAGTGATTTGACTAGAAATATATATATGAATGCAACATGCTTTGATTCGTTTATTTATTTATGTAACCTGAGAGCTGTCAATGTGTCCAATATGTACGTATGGTTTTCCATATCCAATTTCCATTTTCTAAATTCTAGCACCAGCGGGGTCTCGGGTCATATCATCTTTCCTCCCGATTGCGTTATGCGCTAAGAAAACCTGCCGATCAAGTAAGAATCAAGTAGGGATTAAGTGGCGTTGGATTGCAGAACTCAAACGGGACTTATTTGTGGTCAAACTCTAGCAAAAAGACCATGATTGGATTGTTTTTGTTCGGCTGCGGCTTTTCGTGGACATAACTATACCTGAGCTTTGATGAAATACTGGTCCAATTCATCTGCCGCGCACACAAGCTAGGATAAGCAATGATAGTAATGTAGGTAGCAAGAACTCAATTAATTGTCCGCAGCTTCTTCTAGATTTGGCATGCCGCAATACCAAGGATAAATGAGCAAGAAATGCTCAATTGAATGAATAAGTTGATGTCCTCGAGATAGGCGCAATAGGGGAGCGCATGCCGTGATCGAAACTATCATGACACAAGCTTATGCCAGCACCCCTGTCACCAAGGCCTCGAATACTTAAGGAATGTCTGGTTAAATAGAGATATAGAATGAGATTGGAGCTATTCAGTTCAATTTTGCATTCTACGGAAGAGAAAAATGGCACCTGGAAAGGGCGGCGAACAGGTAAATAGCACCAGCATTAATTCACTTCGACCCAATGAACTCGATTTCGAAAATGCGGGCATCAAACGTCATGCTGAGCTCGAAAAAAGAGTAATGCGAAAAATAGACTTCTGGCTCGTTGGATTTTACTCATTCGTATACATCTTTCGAGTCATCGACTCGAGCAACTACTCCAACGCTGCCATCATCAACCTTGAAGCCGGAACGGGGATCAAAAAAGAGCTTGGTTTCACCCCTTCGCAATGGGCCTGGACCCAATCCATCTTCTCATACAGCTACCTCGTATTCGAACCAACCAATACAATCCTCCTCAAAAGCTTCAAGCCGTCGCGATGGATGTTCGTCCTTATTATGTCCTGGGGAATTTGCGCATGCTCAGCTGGTGCTGCGCAGAATTTCCCGGGAATGATGTGCGTGCGATTCGCAATTGGAATTGCTGAAGCAGGCTTTTACCCTGCTGTACTTTACCACATGGCCTTCTGGTACAAGCCGTCCGAGATGCCATGGAGAATCGCCCTCTTTTATTCTCTGGGTCAATTAGCCGGGGCCTTGAGTGGACTTCTTGCATACGCCATCAGCTTTATGGATGGGGCCGGTGGGCTTTCGGGCTGGCGGTGGTTGTTCATTTTAGAGGGACTTCCTGCTATCCTGCTATCAGTTGTGGCACTGCTAGGCCTTCCAGACTACCCCGAGACCGCTCGCATGTTAACAGAGGAGGAGCGCGAGTTTCTCAAAGACCGTCTGTCTTCTTCGGCGCCTTCTGGTAAAGATAAAAGTTGGGACTGGGACGCCATTAAGGTGCTTTTCTCGAGCCCTACGGTCTACACATTTACGCTCTACTGGATAGGACATGGAATAGGCGGGTTCGGGGTGAACTATGCTTTGCCTACAGTTATTTATGAGCTCGGCTTTACTTCGACAGCTTTATCGCAGTTGATGAATATTGTGAGTTGAGTCACCATTTAATGACTACCGCACTACGCGATCTGTGAAAGATTGCTAACCGATACTTCACAAACAGCCTCCCTACGTGGCGTGCTTTTTATTTCTGAACACCGTCGGGCATGTGCTACACAAGGGATGGATCAGACCCTGGACCACTGCTGTCGCGAGTACGTATTATCCTTCTTCTTAAGCACATATGAAACGGTGTTCCAGTATCCTGGACTAATGACATAAACAGTTGAAAGCACAACAATCGTTTGCTATATCATCCTGATCACGGTCCGAAACTCAGTCGTCAAGTATCTTGCCTTGATTGTAGCCACCGCCTGCGCTGGATCTGCATACCCCGTCATCTGGCCAGAACGGATTCGCGCGCTCGAAGGGACGGTGGCTGCGGGTATTGGTATTGGGCTTACAAATGCCATGGCGCAGTTCAGCGGGATAGCTGGGCCGCATATATACGACACGGTCTTTGGACCAACGTATCGAGTGTCGTACGTAATCTGCCTTTGTTTCCTTTGTGCGGCCATCACGGGGATCCTGTCTTCTTGGTGGCTTGTTTGGCGTGCAGATAGAAAGAAAGGTCTACTATTCAGCGTTGAACGTGAAGATGCAGCATAATACTCCACCAGTGATGATGTGTCTCTTTGAGTTTACGTCACGTCTCAGAAGTCTGGGGACATATCAGGCTATATCACTTTTGAAATCATCTTACACCTCTTCTACGCGTCTATCTACCATTTTCTCCAAATCATTTGTAACCCACTTTTTAAACTAGAAAAGTAGGACAAGAAGGCTTCCGCAAATAGGTGGTAACTTAGGGCTCATTTAATTAAGGGCGTCCCTCCAATCCTGAAGTAGGCTTGGTAGGTATACAACATTTGGACTTTATAGACGAGCTTTCCAAGCCTGTTTTGCCAACATAAAGACAGATCAACTAGAGTTAAAGACATAGTAAAAGGTTGTGCGATATACAAAACTTCACGAGTTCGCAAGCATGTATTAACCAAAGCCCACATAGCCATCGAAGCTACAATAGGAGTTTCTTTTCCAGACAACCTCACTTTTGCTTGCCGTCAAGGTCTGTAAAGAGCTCATAACCAAAGTCTTTGCTCGAGTCATTGAAACGTAACTTCTTGTCGATGTGATCGATCTTTTGGATATCTGTCGGGTCAAGCTCGAAGGCGATATCGAAGTTCTGCATGATTCGCTCTGGAGACTTTGATTTAGGAATGACGGAACGCCCATGTGCGATACCCCAAGCTGCAACCTTTATTAGCTTGGATAACCATCGAGAAGTAGCATATAATATACCTAAGGCGACTTGGTTTGAAGTCTTTCCATACTTCTTCCCAATTTCGACCAATGTCTTATCATTGACCAGCTGACCATGTTTCTCGCGAGATCCATAGATCTCATTCTGATTTCCAAACGGCGAATACTGCGTCACATGAATGTCCTGCTCACGGTGGAACTGATAAAAGTCCTCCTGCTGGAGCCACGGGTGCAGCTCCATCTGATGTACGGCTGGTTTAATGGTCGCATTCGCAAGGAGGCGCTCGACTTCCTTTCGGGAGAAGTTGGAAATTCCGATAGCCTTAGCTTTACCGGATTTTACTAAGCCTTCCATAGCTTTGTAAGTCTTGATCGGTCAGTAATAAATCTCGCTGTGGGATTAAAATTGGATGGAAATACATCGACATAATCAATATCATCAGTTATCAGATTCCCGTCTTTGTCGGACGGGAACAGATCATCTCCACGTTTGAAGGCAACAGGCCAATGCATCAAGAAGAGATCAAGGTAGTCTAGACCCAGGTCATCCAGACTCATCTGCAATGCTTGTGCTACATCATCTGGATGGTGTTTGTTGTTCCACAGCTTGCTCGTAACAAAGATCTCACTCCGGGGTACACCGCTTTGCTTTATGGCTTTGCCGACAGCGGGCTCGGTACCATAGCTATAGGTGTCAACCTCGGCAATTCTCCCAAGTTTGTTCAAGTACTTACCACCTTGCTGTGTCAATGTGGCGATATCCTGCCTGAAGAGCTACAAGAACTGCTGCCTCCTGGGCAGCCTCATCCTGCCAAGTTCCCAGACCTATAGCAGGGATCTTAGCACCGGTGGCAAGCTTGAAGGTTTTTTGAGCGTTAGAGGCCATTGTGATATTTGCGATAGAAAGTACGTAAAGTCAAGCCGAGGAAGGATACGCCACACCCGTCCATTCTAATATACAAAAGTTTCTCCAGATACCAAGAAATGCTGCTGATGTTTTAATGACGTTTCCGACCACTATGGCGGAGTGCAGTAGAATTGACAAACCGGTTCTTGGGTATCTATGTTGGAAAACCAGATTTGGCACGGAAATGTCACTTAGGTGAGTTATCGATAGGCTGACGTCACATCGCCACACTCGAATACCTTGGAATCTAATGCGATTGCCGCTTAATAACATTTTGCGAAAACTGTAGAAAAATTTCACTTTCGCTTGGCCAGTCCGACAAACCCTAAAAGCATCTCCTGTCCCCCGCCGAAGGCACCAAAGAACCCAGAGACCGGATTGGAGGGCCCTCCCCTCCTAATGCGCTAAGAGCTACGATCCTACCATAATCAACGAAGCAAGCTTTACCTCCGTGAGATGCAGAGAGCTAATCCAGCCGGCGTCACTTGAGGGTATTGCTGAGCACCTCGAAACCGGCTTTTATCGAGCTTTCCATAGTTCGTTTTGAACGAAGCTAACAATGCACCAAACTTCCTGTGAACCTGAGACCCCCCTTTATAATCTTGAAATCTAAGCACACTTTTGCCGTGATCGAGACCGACCTTGTGCGACTATGAGCCCAGATTAAATCGATCGGTCGAGTCGTGGAGTCACGTCGCTATTCTCGATAGCATGAAAGTTGGAACTAACGAAAGTTACGTATATTTTTGGTTATGAATTGAAGCATATCCCAAAATAAAGGGGTGTAAGTGTAACAAAGATCATGTAGCTTCACTTTGATATGCATCGCCGTCAAATATAAATAATAGACATGTGCCTGTAGTACTATCCACCTTCGCACTATACACTTCCCAAATACACAAATGTATTCAAAGCCAATTGACCTTGTACTGAAAGGGACGACGAAGATCTCTATGAGATACCATCAGGACGATAATCGACCCCATGCAACCACCATACTCCAACTCCGATCAACGGCTCGGTAAGGTCCCATCATTGATCTTCACACAAAATGAGATCAGAGACTACTCACATGATATTGATGAGGATAAGGATGAAGTACGGCTACGTCTATCACCACTTGACGGAAGCACTCGAAAGCTACAGCGGTGAATTCTATTAATGTTGCGGCCGATCTCAAAGACTAGCAGTAAAGGCTTCTCCCCACTGTAGACGAGACTCTGCGCAAATAGCTGAGACACAAAAATGCACCACTCCCATTTCCGTGACTTAGGGGGAAATGATCTGTCCACAGGGATATATCCGTGTCTTCCATTTGCTGTGGCCAGCAAGGATGGGTGGTTTCTATGCAGAGGATTTCTTGGCGGTCTTTGCTGCAACGCCCGATGATGTCAACGCAACAGATGTCCATACGGAATTGGCAAGTTGGCTTTCCTAACCTTGGATTGATAATACAAAGCAGCTGTGAAAACACTGATTTTCATTTTGGATACTGACAGAAATCTTTTGGTCGCGGTTGATTTGAGGGGTGGAAAGGTCAGGGATCTTAGCCACCTCTTAGATAATTGTTGCGGTAAAAACAAGACAGCCTAAAACCAACAAACTACCAATCCTAATCTAATTCAACTTCTTGTCTCCAACCTTAATAGGGCGTCCTTGTCGACTTTGGTATCGCAGATATCCATATGCACCGCCGGCGATGATTGCAATGACAATAATATTACCTTTCGAAGTGTTAGCGCTTTAAGGCTTTAGATCGCTGAAAGGAAACAAAGCTTACTAGCAATAAACTTGCCTAAGCCACCTGCAGCTTCAAATATATTTCCTACAGCACGCAGCGCCATCCTGAGGGTGCCGATGAAAGAGTTGACAATAGCTATGAGCAGCCCAGAGGTCACATCGAAGGCGTTGTGAAACACGGAGACTATCACTTCAAGTACCGAGGCGACAAGGTCCTTGATGGAAGTGATGATTGATGACATTGATGCTGGAAGTGAACGGTATTATAGTGGGATGGGGTAATATAAATGGTATCGTTGCGCAGTTACGATGAAAGGAAAATGCGTGTGGGGGGAGGCGATCTTTAGTTATAAGCAGTTCTTCACCCTGTAATCATGCCCCCGTCGAACACGAAATGCATACCGTGTTTAATTCAAGTTTCTTACCCGGCTAGACCAATAATCTTGCTTTTTTTTTCGCCGCCATGATAGTCACCGGTTGACTGATAGCCGATGACGTACAGCAGTACCACAGACTCGAAAGGGAGGCCCAGTCCAACTTGATGTAACTGTTACTGGGAGCGAAATGACGTTCGGCTGCCAAAATTACCCTTGCCTACTTGTAGACTTAAAAGCGGGGAAAGCACTCTTTAACCGTCTCAAGCGTTCGTTATGAGAACAACACAAAAAACAAAAGTGATGCAGATTTCTGATTTTGCAGGATATTTCTCGCTGCGTGCTGCCTACATCCACTGCCTGTCTGATAGGACTGTATGCGCTGCATGGACTTAGATAGCTTTTCTCCCTTTCTTTTCCTTCTCTCCTCCGTCCGCCTATCTTAGACTGAATATCACCCTTTTCTTCGCTCCTTCTTCGTCGAGAATTATTCACAAGCGTAACAAAAAAAAAAAGGAAAGTTGTGAACCATCACCCAATTGTAAATTTGGTACGTTCTCGCTTGAATTTATCTGCATCAGTTACTGAGATATAACCAAGAACTATAACTCAATAACCTTCTGAAGGGCTCATTCACCTCCTGGTCACGCTCAGAAGGGCGTCTAAATGACTGATTTTTGTGATCCTCAGGCAAAGGCCCTCAAGTTTGCCCCTGCTGATCGTCTGTCCGCAAGCTGCAAGTTGATAACAGTTTAGCCTCGCAATATTCATTCAGAATCTATGGATAAAACAACGTTGTCTATGTGCATATCCGTAGAGCAGTTCTGTGAGACGCATCATACTATAACTCTGGGATTACTTCGTCTGATTTTCGAAGAATGCTAGGTACTCTTATTATAATGATGATTGGATTGACCCAAAAGGATAACGACGCAAGATGAGACCATTTTTATCTTGAGTTCCCAACATTTCTGCATAATCAGAGTGGATTATACAGAGTATCTAAGCCTTGTTCAGTTGAAGCTTTACAGGCGCATCTGACTAACCATTAGAGGAAACCACAAAGCCTGGAGTGCATAGATATGGATATGCCTAACTTTGTCTAGTCCGTCCCTATATTCTATACGCTAATGTGGTGCAGTCGGAGAGCGGACGAGGAAGCTGACCGATTATTTAATTTTGAGACATATTGAACGCGCTCAGAGGCTAAAATTAATTTATTTACACGCGAAATCCCGGAACCTTCAAAATGGAACGAAATGGCCCTCGCTAGCTTTACTCCCTATCTCGGGCACCTGGTATTCACTTCTCGCCTTTGCTTACAGCTCCTCATTTTCATCACCAAAGTACCCCATAGCACGAAATAGCCGCATGGTTTTCCCTTCCTGCGGCTCACAAAGCACAACGCCCCTCTCGTTTAGATATTGCGTGATTGCCTGCAGCGCGTCATGAGACTCCTCCCAGGGCACCTTCACCTCGACCTCCATGAGATGCAGGTCCCCAGCAACTACATTATCAAACTTAGCCTTGTATCCCTCGACCCGCACCTTCCATTTCGCATTCTGATAGGGCCCGTACGCACGCAGCGCATCCCAGTCGACAGTCTCATATTGTTCGGCGAACTGCACCTGCTCCTCCTGCCAAACTTTACTGTCCAAAGGACAGCGTTTTTCGCAGGCGAAGGATGGCGGATTGGTGCCATATTGGCCCCAGGAGCAGTCAACAAAGTCCGGAACATCAGGAACTGCCCCAGGAAAGCGGACTTTCACTGTGGAGAATCGCTGGCCTTTGTTTGTTTTGGTGCGGAACATTATACCAGAGCTGATGTGGATAGGGGGATGTTCATCGTAGTAGGTGATTGGATTTTCTTTGTAGGGGGGGGCTGCGCCTAGTCTAAGTTTTGCAAGCGTATCTTGTGGACTTGGGTCGCAGATTGCCCATTGAAGGCTGATTTTTCCTTCTGCATAGGCGATGGGAGATATGAGGAGGACGTTGAACAAGAACGTCTGCGGTTTCATAACATTGGTTCCGGGTAGGTGACGAAGATTCTGTTCGAGCTGCCTTGTTGATATTCTTGTATGCAGGACTGCTAGCCTTGAAGAGCCGGTATAGGAAGGGAGCTTAAGCGGAGATAGAGATCAATATCCACGTAAGTATACAGAGGGGTGGGTGTTCGCAGGGAGTTATGGTGATGTCATAATGGTTCGTAAGGCAACTTCGGCGACACATTGGATAGGTCTGAACCCGTAGGATGCCAATATGATCGGACTTCGCTTCTGGAGCGTCTCGGGCAGATTTGCCTTTGCCCACTATCTAACGGTTCTTACTTAGGAGGAAAGAGCCCCGGGTCGTTGCGAACCGCTCATAAGTATAGTGAGGACTTGGCAGTGTGGTCATCGAATTGCGCCTGATTGCTGAGGCATCCTAGTCATGACAAAGAACTAACTAGACCTGTTTATGTCGCAAAATTACACCTTCCCCTGGTCAGTCCCACAAACCCGAGCGGTATCTCCTCCCTGCCGATGGAGATCTGCTTAGATGGTTTGCATTCAAAGCGACGCTGTCCACCTCTGGGGACTAGGAGCCCCCTAGGAAGTGCTGTTATGGCTTTAAGAAGCATAATTGTGTGTGTTGTGCAGCTTCGACAGGAAGATGGACAGCGACTTTTTGTGAAGTATTTTACGACCCCCGTCAGGAAGCCTGAAGAGAAGAAAAATTCCGGACTTTGTCTCGAGGCGAAAGATATCACCACTATCAACATGAAATCGGAATCTGGAGGGTCAGGCGGTCATGATTACAAACGTTGGACTATGAAAGACTACGCTGATAACAACAACAACAACAACAACAACAACAACAACAACAAGGCAAAGTCGGGGTTTTCGACAAACTCAGAGACTATGTATGCCCTCCCCAATGTAGACCCTCCATGCGACCTTCGAAAAACAACGCTGATATTACTGTATAGCTTTCTAACTTTGAAGATCCCAAGGTCAGGCGACTAGGAGCAAGTCAACACAGGAAAGTATTAGGGTTTGAGGTTCAATTCGGCCCTCACACTACGGCTCTGGTGGGTCCCGCTCCATGGTGGAGCCCCATATGAGCCTAATCATATGTTTAAACACTGCTGCGTCCGTGCGTCCACCCAAAGTCAAGCACCCACGTATTTACATAGGTGCACCGAAATTCCTGCTAGAGACTATCATACGATAGCTCAAGGAACAACGAGCCGCTTCTCACGTGACTGCTTGGCAAGCACGGGTTCTCATTCCCCACTTTATCAAGTCATGCTCAGTCATCTTTGGTGCGCACCTGGTCATTCTATCATGGACCGCCCCGACAGAAAAAGCGATATGGATCGCACCGTAAAATTGGGCCCAGATGCATCATCTTATGAAACCCCTCTTTATGACTATAATTAATGTGTTGCTGCCATGCAGGGTAGAGCTGTACCGCAGAACTTGAGCCTCCGCACGCTGGTCAGTGATACGCTGACTTCACTGTTCGTACGAATTCGCCCTCAGTCCGGATGTGGTTGAACCTTGTCACCACGGATTTTCAAAGGCCCCTGAGCTCGTCCGAGCACGAAATGCCCGACCTATGATGAATAACATCATTCCGGATGATCTGGGAAACCCATAAGCTTAGCTGTACTGTATCTGGAACCCCGACCTCGCAGAAGAAGATACATACCGGAAGCTCGCCCGGCGCTACCCTTGACACGATATCAAGTTCGCCGGGCCTGTGCTGTCGCCGGGTTTGTCAACCTCTATAAGGAGCTTGAGCCTGAGTTGCTCCCCGGCATGTCGATTGACGAAGAGGCTAGAGAGGGCAATATGACAGGCGGGAATTGGATCTACTAGAGGATCTTATCTTTGCCCCTGAAATTCACCGTGATGGATGATTTCAGTCGATCTATCAACATTGGCAGACCAGTCGCACCTTCTTACGTGAATGGCGAGACACGGCTCCGCTGGAGTCTCGAATGGCGATACTTGTGTTCTAAAATCCCCAATGAAGACTTTGCACCCGAAGAAAGGGATACCGAAGATGACCATGACGCTCATTTTCTTCTCACTCCTGAAGAGGCTAAACTTACTTTGGCAGCCGCCGCCGCTCGATCTGCCGACTATGAAAAAGGATATCCTGCAACAAATGGTCGCGTACGAAGGAAATGTGGGTCGTTACATCCGACTGACCGATCGTCAAACTCGAGAAGAGATGGAATTCACCGAGCATATCTGTGTTATACGGGGAATTCACTATAACACGATGTTTGCTCGTTGGTAGTCGGAGAAGCTGGAGACTGATCATATCATACGGACGACGGGGCGACATCCGCAGGCTATAAATGTCCATCGGATTATGATCTAAGATACTGGAACGTACACGACACGCCTTTCCTACCTTGGCTTATCTGGTGGCCTCTTAAGCCGAGCGAAAATGCCCTCGCCTATCTCGCCATGAGATGTACGAAAATACATACTGTAGTGGTGGAACCTATGACAGTAGCGTACTAGTGGCCTGAGGTATCACAAATGCCTTAGGAAGCTTGCATGCAGTCTTTTCCTAGAGATAGCAGCATCCTACCATCCTCAATATGACTACAGTTTTCCACCAGATTCTTCTTTCATGAGACAGCTTCATTTCTAGTACGATAGCCACCTACAGAGACTGCTCTCTACGTCTGTATTGGACATGAGAGTGGTTGGTAGTGCTGTCTCCGTTGATACCGACCCGTCTGCTATGTCAGACTGCCATCGTGCCATCCCCATTTCAATACTCAAATAGCATCGCAGCTATATTTTGTGACTATGAGATTGTATACAAAAGAATCAATACTGAGCCCACCTGGTCTGGGAAGCTGCTCGACAAGTGGCAAACCCCTTTTAGCGGACCGATTTGGAAGAAGCACGCAGCGGGAATATGATTGGATGTCACCAATCTAAATCTTAGGTTTCCGGTCATTAGGACTGGGACGAGATACGAGAATCACTGAGCTTGATTTGGAGCCCACTGAACACGAGTTTTATTCGCGTCTTGGCTCGAACGGCATGGATGATCTGTACCTTGAGGGCGGCTACTGTCAGGGTTACGGCCGATAGGGGGGACGAGTAGAGAGATATGTCTGGTTGTCCTTCGAGACTATTCAAAAGAGCGATGCTGTGGGCGATAGGTATTGGAGCAACAATCCTGCTTGGTTAGAAGACGAAACACTCCCTCCACGCTGTAATTCCTACCAGTGTATTTATCCTACAAGATGCAACCATAGTCCTATCGAGGGCACTAATTCAATCCAGTCTATGCTCTAAGTAGAACGGCATTGAGTTCAATGGCCAGGAGTTCAAGAATAAAATTTCACCCCGTCTGATATGAGGTGACGATAATGAGACCACATACGGCGAGATTTGTTTTCATCTCGATATACATACGGCTCTCAGCTCTGCAGGCCTATGGAGTTAAGTCCATAGGCCCTTAACGATTCTGCCAAGTATATCCTCTATTTTTATCCCGAATCATGGTCCGTGAAACTGCACTACGATAAGGTCCATAGGAACGACCTGTATTTTATGATAAACTGCCTCCCCGAAGGAAAAGTGTACATCCTAGTGGGAGAGAACAAAGCAAGAAGAAAGAAGTAAAGTCAAAAGTGGGACTGTTTGAACATACTTGAGCCCAAAGTAAGCAGCACGAGCCACTGAAACGGATCATTCAAATAGCTCAGAACTCACTCCTCTGCACTCAAGTTTCTCCATGCCGTCGCGCAATTTTTGCTTGTCCTTGGCGCTTCTATGAGGTCACATAGAGAATATACCAATCAATAGAATCTGTGATATCGGAAATTGGGACGAACCACATTCGGGGCATAGAAATCGCAAGCTTTGACAGCTCTGGACTATCAGCAGCACGCCTCAAACTTCTTTCCCACCAAATCTAGCTTCTTGATTGCTGCTGTATGCTGTGATCGCTCGCGTTGAATCCAATGACTAAGACAAGTCTTCTTAACCTGTAGCCCCAGCTGTAACTTTGATAAACATTCCACACATCAGATGTCGATTGACTCAGTATGCATGACAAGTTATTTCCAACCATCTCCATTGCAGGTACACAGTGATAACAATCAGCATGCTTTAGGCTCAGACATATTAGCAGGAAGAGTGAACTGTACTGTTCCATCTTACCACCTTTGTGGTCTTAGTCGGATTAGACTTGTCGACAGTTAATCGGTTGCAACCCTGGGGCTGTGCAATAAAGGAATGGGACTCTCGACTGTAAGGTGGAATTTGAGGCCTGAATAATCAAAAAGATGAGGAACTCGTCGCAACCGTCGAACGAGTTGAGCTCACATTCCACTCTTAGATGGTTACCTCCCACTGCACTGGATGACCGTATCTTACTGCGTGACTTAAGCAGCCAATTTGTTCAATGATTATGCCTCACCCACCACCGGTGATGAAGAGCTCGGGAAGCTGAGATCATGAAAATGTGAAAGACACGAAACATAGCGTGGGGGTTCGAAGGAAATTGGAACCCTGTGGAGCCCCGCAACCACGGATATTTGCCGGACGATTGAAAGCGATGAACGCCAACAGTATCGCTGTCTTCGACTTTGGAGTGGAGTTGACAGCGTCATTTCTCGGACTTTTACCGGAGCGCTCGGCAAATGCCAAGGACTGGGGATCATCGCTGGCTTTGCCGACAGCTTGCGCGGGGTTGATGTCGCTGTTTTTTGTTTTCATCTGCAGGTGAAGCACATGTCTATACTGCGATGCCAGGGCAAGATACCCCACGAAGACCTCGACGACATTGATGCGGGTGATCTCAAGAACGAGAGGAACAATGAACGTCTCCAGCTCCAGAGTTGGACAGTTGAAATACCGTCCCCGATTCCGGGATGGGGATCGCGGCCTTGGCGAATGTTGTAGTCTCCGCGCTGATCACACGGTCCATCTTGGCAAAGGGAACCAAGACACTGAGAGAAATATATAAGGACAGTATGCGTACGTGACATCGCTCGCTATCCAAGGCGACATCATGTATTTCCAGAAGCTGCTCACCTCGGCTGCAGCCCTGAGTGGCTGTGTCTGGGCACAGAGTCAGGCTGGTATCGAGGATCTCGATGACCCCGGCAATGACCTCTACGAAAAGGACCTGTCCGAATGCCCAGGATACAAGGCGACAAAGCAATGGGAGACTAGGTCTGGATTTTACGCGGAACTTTCCCTCGCAGGGCCGGCATGCAATGTTTTCGGGACTGACCTCCCAGACTTGAAGCTGGAGGTGGAGTATCAGACCAGCGATCGACTCCACGTCAAGATCTTGGACACCAACAACACGGTCTATCAGGTTCCAGACAGTGTCTTCCCGCGCCCCGGTTTCGGCCAATGGTGTTCCCCGAAGGACGCCAAGCTCATGTTCGACTTTAATGCCGACCCCTTCTCATTCACTGTGTCTCGGACTGATACCGGAGAGGTGATCTTCGATACCACGGGAAACAAGCTGGTGTTCGAGAGCCAATATGTCTATGTCAAGACACATCTGCCACAGAACCCGCATTTGTACGGACTGGGTGAGCACAGCGACGCGTTCATGCTGAACGCGACCAACTACACTCGGACGATCTACACCCGCGATGCCTACGGGACGCCTCAAGGCGAGAACCTGTACGGCGCTCACCCGATATATTTTGACCACAGGCAGGGTGGCACCCACGGAGTATTCCTACTCAACTCCAACGGCATGGATATCTTCATCGACAACAAGGGTGGTCAGTACCTCGAGTACAACATCATCGGCGGTGTTCTTGATTTCTACTTCATTGCTGGCCCCTCCCCGCGCGATGTGGCCATGCAGTACGCGGAAATCACTCAGCTCCCATTGATGACTCCTTATTGGGGACTTGGTTATCACCAGTGCAAATACGGCTACCAAGACGTCTACGAGGTCGCCGCTGTCACCGCCAACTACTCCTCCAACAATATCCCTCTGGAAACCATCTGGACGGACATCGACTACATGGACCGTCGGCGCATCTTCACCATTGACCCAGAAAGGTTCCCGGCCAATCTGTACAAAGACCTGGTGGACACAATCCATGCGAGGGATCAACATTACGTAGTCATGGTCGATCCCGCCGTGTTCTACAAGGAATCCAATCCGGGGCTCGATGCAGGTCTCAAATATGATATCTTCATGAAGGAAAGGAATGGCTCCGAATACCAGGGAGTCGTTTGGTCTGGCCCGAGCTACTTCCCTGACTGGTTCCATCCCGCATCGCAGCAGTACTGGGATGAGCAGTTCTTGGAATTCTTCGACGGAACGAATGGTCCGGACATTGACGCGTTATGGATCGACATGAACGAGCCCGCAAACTTCTTCAACCGCCCCTACCCAGGCAACAACACCACCCCGGAGAATTTCGCGGAGGTGGATGGTGACCCTCCAAAGCCGCCACCAGTCCGCGATGGTCCGGATGCTCCTATCCCTGGATTCCCGGACAGTCTTCAGCCAAACTTTGCTTCCGGTAACGCAAATGAAAAGCGTTCAACTACTGTTGTCCAACGTCATCAACCTCAGTCTCGTTCCCGCCGCAACCTCGGTGTTGGTCATTGGCGCTCTGCCAGGCCCCACTGGGCTCCTTCGAGTGCTGGCTGGCAGCACGGCAGACAAACTGGCTCTGGCTGTGGACCTGACGAGTGCAAGGGTCTTCCAAATCGCAAGCTCATCAGGCCACCTTATATGATTCAGAACGGCGCTGGACCCACGCTTGCTGACAGCACTGCCGACACCGATCTGGTGCAGAGTGGCGGATATGTTCAATATGATACCCACAACCTTTACGGAGCTATGATGTCCTCGCATTCCCACAATGCCATGCGTTCCAGGCGCCCAGATGACCGCGCTTTGGTCATTACGAGAAGCACGTTTGCTGGCTCCGGCAAGGACGTGTCCCACTGGCTTGGAGGTAAGAATGCTTCTGGCGTCTACCCATTCAATTGACAACGCCACCGACTCATGCTAAATATTCTGCAGATAATGTTTCTGGGTGGCTTTGGTACCGCAGCTCTATCAGTCAGATCCTGCAATTTGCATCGTTGTACCAAATTCCTGTCGTGGGCCCCGATGTTTGCGGCTTCGGTGGTAATGTAACGGAGACGCTCTGTGCTAGGTAAGGACTGAATCTCGCCTCACATGGGCAGCTCTAGCTAACATAGATCAACAGATGGGCAGCTCTTGGCTCATTCTACACATTCTTCCGTAACCACGCCGAAATCTTTGCGAATCCCCAGGAGTTCTACCGCTGGCCGACAGTCGCTGAGGCCGCGCGCAAAGGAATCTCGATCAGATACCAGCTCCGTAAGTGATGCACGGCCCCTCCTCTCCGATAGTGAAGTTAGAACTGATAATGATGCAGTCGACTACATCTACACCGCCATCTACAAACAGAACCAGACTGGCACCCCGGCCCTCAACCCTCTGTTCTTCAACTACCCAAACGACCCCAACACTTACCCCATCGACCTGCAGTTCTTCTACGGCGACGGCATCCTTGTCAGCCCAGTCACAGAGGAGAACAGCACGAGCATAAACTACTACCTCCCCGACGACATCTTCTACGAATGGGGCACCGGCAACCCCGTCCGCGGGCACGGCGAGTACATCTCCGCCGAGGTCGACTACACGGACATCACGGTTCACTACAAGGGGGGCATTGTCTACCCGCAGCGCATCGAGAGCGCTAACACCACCACCGCGCTACGTAAGAAGGGCTTCAACATTGTCATTGCGCCGGGTCTCGATGACTGCGCTGAGGGCTCGCTGTACCTCGATGACGGCGAGTCGGTTGTGCAGGATGCCGTCTCGGAGATCGACTTCAAGTACGCGCAGGGTAAGCTCAGCATGACTGGCTCATTTGAGTACGAGGCTAGTGTCACTATTGAGGCTATCACTGTTCTTGGCGTGGAGCGCGAGCCGAAGGGACTCCGTGATGCCGAGTACAATGCGGAGAATAAGAAGCTGGTGCTTCATGTTGATGTGCCTTTGACCGGTCAGTCTCATATAAGGTTAGTGTGATCTGATCCTAGGTTGGGGTGGATATCGCTGCTTGGTTTGGGCCACGCATCCCTTGCACAAGACACAGTCAAAAAGTAGTATGAGGACATACATGAATAAGGGCGTAAGTTCAAAATGCAAAGACTGTTCTTAATTTAACCATAAACTTTTCTCTTAAAGCCTACTGCATATACGTCATAATAAGATAAACCCTAACCACTCAGCTCATCTGTTTTCGTTCTTATCAAGTGGACATAATTGACAACCCTCTTCCTCCCTCAGCCAGGACTTCCCAGGACTTATCCCGGAAATCTATGCTTCTGTCATTGACCTAAGCTTCAGAGGTTTTCAATAAACACGAAATCTTTTTATTTACCTTGTTGACTATGTGGACGAAGTGATTGTCTTATTTTTCCGTATAAATTGACCAACCCATCTACTTTGCTGGCAAAATCTGGAAACCCAGAGAGATCCAAGCCACACTATCGAGTGTACTCATCTCAGGCGACAGCAATATAGGAACCCTCATAAACAAACTGTATGGAAGCCAGAAATTGGGGCTCTAACAAAACGGATACTAGAAGTTCGTGAGGCTTCTTTGCCCAGCTGCCTCTGACAACCTGGGTGAAACTGCCGTCAGGGGGCCAGTACAATCCTGCCCTACGACGCATGGCACTAGCACCCCAAGGCTGGGCATAATCACTCCCTTGGGTATTTGCTTCCCCCTCCTTTCAGGTGGTGTTGCTTGAAATTGGCTTGCTATCCATGCTCTGCGCCAACCTATTTTAAAGGTCAGCTCTAAAGGGAAATGTTTGACGTGATGGAGGGCACATCATCAGGGAGATTGTTGGCATTCTTTGAACCCCTGTCTTGCGGATTTTGCCTATCCAAAAGTTTAATGGTATTGAATGGAAAGGAAGTACAAAAACGCTTACATGTATCTATTAGCTCCAGCATTGCTGGAACGTCATAGCGTCTATGAACACGTTTGCCCTACGGGGCGAAGTAGTACGGTGATGGATGGGGCCCAAATGATAAGCCATTCCTTCGGCGTCTTAGCCCACTTCTAATAGTTTTGCCACTAGCTGAGGTGTTTGCCCCTACTGCTATTTTCGGGGCTAGGAGGCCTTTGCGGGAGCTTTCCTTTATGTAAGTCCAAATATTTACGCCTCCCTATACAACAAATGAAAAACAAACAAAAAGACAAAAAAAAAATGCAACAGTGAGAGTTCGCGGGTGGCCATAGGCTGGTGACGGTGGCCCAGTATGTGTTGACAGAAAGAAAGGGACCCATTGCGGCCAGCCACTAAAAGGGTTACATCTCACCAGAGAGAAGTAGGAAGTGATTCAAAAGAGTTGCTTTTTATAATAAATGAAAAATTCTCACATAGGAAAGAACGCCACTTACAGTGACAGTAAAGCGTAACATGGAGATCCAATTCGACTTCGACCCGAAGTCCCCTCTCCTATACCACAAGGACGACGGTGAATCAGATTTTAGCCTCCAGCACTCTCCCCAATCTCTTCAAGAACATCCAGAATTTTATATCGAAGCCGATGTTTCCCCCCTATGACAATCCAGCATGTCAGTACAATCGCGTTCACCGTGAGGTTGCCAGCATGGATTCCACGAAGGTTCAAGTGTTGCTCATCCATCTTTTGTATTCCGGTGATGGCATCATCAATTCGGCCCGTGATTTTAGACAATGTAGAATAATATGTTCTAATGCGAGGTGTAGCGATGTTTGAAGTTGCAGCTGATGGACTGTTGACTTGGAGTTTGCCAATCAACTGCTTCGTTTTGTTCGGAGGTCCTTCAGATCTTATGTATTTGGAATATGATGCCCAATGACCTTTTTCAAAGGTCGCAATAAGAGCGTTATCAGAGTTTCGATTAAGCTATTAATGCATAAAGGGTCAGCTGCAGCAACATCGACGAAATGACCCTCAAAATACTAAGTTCTAGGCGGCTTACCTTCAAGTCATGTATCCATCCCTTAACACCTTTCATCCACCCACTTGCAAACATTCTCGTTCCGGACCATCGATACTGCACCCCGTCTATCTCCCATTCAAACATGCGAGTGAAAACCACTGTTTGCGCATCTCAACTAGTACTGATTTTCCAAGGACTTCCTACTCTTCTTCTAGTGGCTCATTTGGCGGTTTCGACTTCAACCCAAATATCTTCCTGCGCTTTGCTTTCTTCGCCGCATTTCTTTTCGCTTTCGGTCGCTTCTCGTTCTCCAATACCTCGCGTACGCCGTCGCCCAACCACAGACGGAACGAGCTCCACATGGCCGTGCGGCGGGCACGTCCAATCACCATTGTAGTCGGAGTGTATTTTGGGTTATCCCCTCGGTAGAACACTGGTACCCATGAGCTACAATGTCTATAGGGAACCGGGTTCTCGATAAAGAAATGGGTGGACGATGTATCAGAAGGGGCAAACAAGTGTTTGCGCCCTTGGAAAAGCCGGTGACAAAGCTGTAGGGAGGCGATGGGGGCATCGTTCTGAGATGGATCTAGGCCAGAAGCGTCGAGGACATTAGCAGGTATTGATGTAGACATTGCAATTCTTGAATAGTCAAATTTCAAGGCAATAAGTAACAGATAAATATCTGACACACTCAAGAAGAAGGTAAAAGATAAAACGCCTCAAGTGCGAGAGACAAATGCTTTATCTCCTTGGGAGTCTGATGCCCCCTGGGAAGGCGGGATCTAGACCAGGAGATCATAATCAAAATTGAAGCAGACAACAGCTACTGAGGCAGCGGCTTTTTCTTCCTCAATGTTTTCGCCCAGGCACGTATCGTGGGCACAGGCTGCGATTTCGCAACAATAATCAACCAGCGGGCAATGCGTCTATATGTTGCTGCCGCAGTTTGAGCTCTATTGGGTTGTCTCCGTTACTCCCAGCATGTACGGCACTCCTCTCCAGGGCGTAAGTTCTATCAGTTCTACATGTTCCTTGATAATACACCATGAAATACTCATGGATGTATAGCAACTTATCCATCATAAATACCACCGGTCGTCAGCCACTACCCCATTTCGTCTTCTATTTGTTCCACGCTTTGACAATCACCTGTCTAGCGCTCACGGTAGCCAGCATCACGGCCGACATGTCACCCTGGGCTATGCAGAACCCCGACATCAAAATAAAAGTCGGCGTGATTCTATACATTATTTCATGGGCGGTAATGTGCCTCTTCTTGGCTATTCTTGCCTGGCACCTCGACTCTCTCGAGAAAGGCGAGCATCGCATCCTAGTGGCCGTAACCATCTCGGCGCCGTTTTTTCTTGTCCGCATCCACTATTCGGTTTTCATGTGGTTCTCACACAACCCCGACTTTAGTCTGTTCAAGGGAAACGTCACTGTGAAGCTAGTAATGTGTGTATTGGAGGAGGTTGTAGTCGTTGTTGTGTGTTTGGCTATTGGGATGACCTTGCGCGTCCTGGGTAAGACTTCTTCTCGTGAAGAGGAAGCCGATTCCTCCGGTCACCTCTTGGCTTCGTATGCACCCAAACCCTAGATGAGTTCAAATTGAAACCGCGCGATTTTATGTACTGAACCACCGCTAAAGATATATCGGAATGAATTAATTATTTCCTATGGAGTGTTAGGTACTACTTCTGCCTGAAATACGACAGGCCTTGACGAGGCTCTGAATTTGTTTTCAGGAAGTGAGATAATCCACATATACGTGTTGTGAGCTGAGGGATCTCACCATTGAGCCGTAGACTCCAGCAAGGCTCCATAGGTGAAGCCACAGATAATTAGAGTGAATGCAGCATAAGATGCGATATATAGAATGCACCGAATTGAGCAAAGTCGGGCAACTGAGATGACAATTCGGGGTTTCCTACTGCTGATATATTTACCATTATAAAAACCTGTAGGGATACCTCTATTTGCGGTCGAGGCTTAAATCATCTCTTTTACTTGCCATATATTACTTATGCAGTTTTCTCTGTCATACATTGCAAATTACAACAAGATATACATAGGCCCCGTATCTTACTTAAGGCAACATATCTGTACATTTGAGCACAGAGTTTGGCTCTTTATGCAGTAATATTCGAAATCAATCTTACCTCCAATCTCTATCTTTGTTTCCTAAGGCCCCACCCACAGCACTCTAGCTCATAGGATATCTTTCTGCTAGCCTTTGCATCGTCGATGCCTTTTCTTGAGATGCCGCAGATGTCTACGTACCTCCGATGAACTGATGTAAGATACAGTAAGATCATCTCGTGCATTCAGAAGATCTTGTAATATTTGCAATTAGATTTACCGCCAGATTCTCACGAATGCGAAACCCAAGTTTGTACAGTGCGAGGCTAATTTGAGGTTGATTCTTTTGGGGCAGAAAAGGCATGAATTGTCTTGATTTGATTCGATAGCACCGTGACCCAGTGTGCATAGACATTATGGGTCGTACTATGTCTTAATAGCAAATCATAATCCCGCGAATTGCTTCCGATGGCATATATTGGTGCATGACCTTAGTCAGCGTCGGAATGTCCTATGGGATGATTATGACATCATTCAAAAGTAAAAGCTCTGAAATGCCATTGTCTCAGTTCTTTCTATATCGAAATAGGCACATCATATTCTCATATTCTTTTCATTTAAGACAAAGTCAGATAATTCAACATGGTTAAGAAGAGCACGGCGGATGTTGAAATCACACAACATTCGAATGCCGACCTCCCAGACCGCGGCCACGGCAGCGACGGCCACAGCACAGGCGCATACGACTCCACGGGACCCTCCTTGTGGGATGAAGAGGAGTACCCGCAGGAAGAAGATCAGGCTGACAACGTGGTGGCATTGCCGAAGCAAGTATACGGCATCGGTAGTAACAGGTACAACGACTTGAAGACGCACCATGGACAGCTATATTCTGGCATGGCGATCGGTGGCTCGCATACATGGAACTACGAGCCAGGTGTATGGAAGGAGACTAAGGAAGAACCCGATCTTTGGCGGATTGACTATCAAACCAACAAGCGACGGGCACGTAACGCGCCCAAGGGAAGCGGTGCACCTGTCGGGACAGAGTACCACTGGTTGATTGTTGGGCACCAGGTAAGTGTATACTCGATCAGGCATGGGTCAGAAAGCCAACAAATATCCTACAGTACGTGCGCAAAGTCGACGCCAATACCTACGAAACCCACCTGACGGGCTCCAAGTATAAGCTGGCGCATAAGTCGGTAAACTCAGGATCTTGGTCGATTCCTACGGTGAAAGGTCAACGTGAACGAGAAATGGAGTTGCTTGAGGATGCGCAGCGTCGAGTTCAGGGACGGCCTCCTGTGATAGCGAGTGAGAAGGTCAAGTCCGATCGGCGAGAGAAGGGGCAGCTAAGTATCGATTCCTTGTTTGGCCAAGCAGCCCAGAACAACGGAGGCGCAGCTGGTCCGAAAAAAAGGAAGCGGGCATGAGGGTTGGAACGACTGGGACGGCTGTTCCGTGTTGAAAGGGCGTCTTGTGTGATCTAGGTAGTATTGTACTACCGGAAAAAGTGACTCGATTAATTCAGTTCATTCTGTATAGGGGATCGGTAATTACACCCCCCCCTTCAGTAATTACACCCCCCCTGCCTGAATTTGGCCTGAATTTGGCCTGAGTGCCTTACAGACCAGGCATAAATTGACCGCTTTTCTCACCGCTTTTGTGCCGAACTTTTATTTTATTACCACCTGGTCTACCACTTCACTGCAGATAGACTAGAACTCGAGGTACCTCTAATTACTATGTAGACCCCTAGTAAAAATAGGTCACTCCTATTCCACTGTAGTACCCAATGAGGAATTCAAAATAATTGTTGTTTACACCTTCAAACCTCCCATTTTACTACCCATTTCTCTCGCGTTTTTCACCCATTTCCCTCGCATTTCACTCTCCTTTAAGATGGCTTCCTCGCAGCCTGATTTGCCGTCCGATTCTGAGCCTAAAGCTATTCCCGAGTCCCCACCGTCGCCGCCAAGCCTCCAAAACACCGCGCCAAGCCTCCAAGACCCGCCGCCAAGCCTCCATACATTCCCGCTACCCCCTCTCGATACGTACTACGACACGCCAGAGCACGGAATCACCACGATCAATGCTTTAGGGCGTCAATATGGCTATGCAGTCTCAATTCTCCGCTCAAAACGTACTAAGAAAGGGGTCATGAAGACCGTCCGACTATGTTGTGACAGAGGTCGTCCGATAAGAAAGCGACCTGATAGACCTCCGGAGCGCCAGACTACGACACTTGCCAATAACTGTCCCTTCAGTATAGCGCTTCGGCTAAGTCTCGAGACGGGTAGGTGGTCTATTACGGTGGAGGATTCGACACATAACCATGGTCCGTCACCTCTGTCAACCCACCCAATTCAGCGAAGCATTGAGCTTTCTACGGTATCAGATAGCGTCAAAAAGCAGCTTGAGCAGGGCCTTCCTACCCGTCAGGTCCTTCATGGTCTTCGAAAGGACAATCCAGAGACTTGCCTTAATGCCCAGGATATCTACAACTTCCGGAAGAAGCTTTATGCTGAATTCCTTGCCGGCCGTACTCCGCTTCAAGCTCTATTGATAGAGCTTCCAAAGGACGGCGAATGGATCTTCAAGTATGAAGTTAACGATAAGAATCATGTTACAGCCCTCTTCTGTATGCATAAGACGAGTATAGCATTACTTAAGACAAATTTATGGGTTATTTCAATGGATTGCACCTACAAAACTAACCGGTACGGCCTTCCAATGCTCGATATCGTCGGCTTCACTGCTACGGGCTTAACCTTTTACGTCGGCTTCGCCTTCATAAAAGACGAGAAGGATGATAGCTACGAAGTCATTTTAAGCTGTCTTGCAGAGGCTTACGAAGCTCTCGGCCTTCAAGCACCCCAGACCATCCTTACCGATAAGGAGCAGGCGCTAATGAATGCTGTGAAGGTTGTCTTCCCTTCTACAAAGCATATAATCTGTCTATGGCATATCAACATGAATATCTTAAAGAAAGCGCGTCCGCTACTTGCTAAGCAGCTCGCAAAAGCTCGGTAAGAGACTAAAGCTTTAGCAAATACATCCGCTTCCTCAGCTTCCTCACAGCGTCGGACGAAGGCAGAGAGAGACCGAGAGCTTCGAGAAATGGTCGATAAAGCGTGGAAGATGATGCTAAAGCGGTGGATTCGTGTCGTCTACGCTGTCACTACGGAAGAGAGATAGGAGAGATAGAAATAGCTTTAAGAATGCTACAAAGAGCCGATTTTTATGCCTCTACTCGAGTATCTACAGACTGAATGGCTAGACGACTGCCCTGAGTATTTCCTTTATGAATACACCTCCGGATACCTTCATCTCAATGAGATTTCGACCTCTCGGACTGAGGGAGCTCACTAGCTGCTTAAGCAAGACCTTCAAGTCTCGACCAATGATCTACTAGTTGTTCTTCGCACCTTTGAGAATGCTATAAAGCTTCAATTCGATAAGGTCACGGCTAAGATCGAGAATGAGAAGGTAAGAAGGTCTACGAATCTCTGGCGTCTATTCAAATTGGTAGATCGATGGGTTTTATTGCAAGCAATCAAGCTTACGAAGGCTGTCTACAACCATTACCTACCGGAAGTAGAGGATAAGCCGCCTATTCCTCCACTTTGCCGCTATAATTCGAAGAATACGGCAGGGTTTCTATGCATTCATCTTATCATGTAGTACGAAGAAGAGGAGAAGAGCTTTGAGCCTGAGTTATTTCATTAACACTGGCATTTGTACAGTGTATTTGCACCTCCTATTAACCCGCTACTCCTACTCCAGGATCCTCTCCAAGTACGCCGGCGAGGACGCCCCTGAGGCGCCAGGAACTTCATCGGCGGCGGAGCAAGCACCCAAGGAAGCACCCAAGCAAGCACCCAAGACACCTCCACCTAGCGAGACCCCTCCGGCTTCGAGCTCATGCTATCTCAGGAAGGCGGACGGGGCCGTGGACGGGGCCGTGGACGCGGCAGAGGACGTGGAGGGACACAACAGGCATCACAAGGGGTGGGAATAGCTTCACCTACGGCCCAGGAAGCTCAACAGGGTTCTCAGGAAGGCGGACGGGGCCGTGGACGGGGCCGTGGACGCGGCAGAGGACGTGGAGGGACACAACAGGCATCGCAAGAGGTGGGAATAGC